>NC_051181.1:47100519-47267474 GCF_013339695.2 Rhipicephalus sanguineus
CAGAAAAAAAGTTGACAACTGAGTGGTTGTCTCTCAGAAAGGAAACAACATCGGAGGAGTTTTTTATGCCGAAAGGATCCTCAATGGTCAGCAGATTCAACTGTTTTTGCAAAAAGCGGCTAACTAATATCTGCCAACAATTGTTTTCACTGACTATAGTACGGAAAGGCACATCCAATTTGTGCGTCTTAGCAGTGAAAAATACTTCAAGAGCGAGCACCTTGCATTGTTTGACACCTTTTGCAAGTTTGGTGAGGCCTACGTTATCCAACAAGGAAACTGCTTTGCTTTTTACCTTGTGAGGTTTCGCTGTGGACGGAATGAAGTTCTTGTTGACAGCCTGGATGGCTTTGTCGTTGAAGACTGCAGCCGGGGCTACTACAAAATTACCCTCCTTGTCACTTAATAACAACCGAAGTTCATTGTCTTTGAAAAACGACACCGTTTTCTTGATCAGAGCCGACGAAGGTGGGGAGTCCTTGTTGACAGTCCTACGCAAGGTATCCACTCCATCAAGGAGGCACCGTTCCTGGTCTTCCAGTTCAGCTTTCCTTGAGATGCGCCTATTCAATGCCAGCAGCTCATGTGCAGGAATACTTGGTTCCGTGCTAAACTTCGGACCTTTCCTTAACAAATGCGCAACTTCGTCAGAAAGCCTGACATCACCGAGAACATGGTAACCACCAGCGTCGGCTTGCGTTGCGTCCTTCCTCGGCGAAGACCTCGACCGAAGTTGTAGCAGAAGCTGCACCCACCAGAATTCAGTAGTCTGAGCTGCTAGACGTTTGTAGCAGCCAAATTTCTTCTCGGCCACGGTAGAAGTGTCTCGCGAGTAGCATGTAACCTTCATCCAGTCATACAGAAGACGTACCTGCCGCCAAATTTCAGAGCGGAGAATCCGACAAAGGCGCCGTGCGTGACCAACGGACGGCCTCACACTACCGAAGAGGAGAGCGACTTCTTGTGGGACGAGTCCTTTCTTCATGCAGAAAGAAAGCATCCTGGCGCGGCACACAGCAAACGCAATGTGACTGACCAGAACGGTAGGTTCCGGAGTTGACGCAGACACACATAAAACAGGGCCCACAGCTGTCTATGTTGTGCAGGCGTGTTTGCAAAGAAAACAAAAAGCCGCAATGTGAAAAGAGACACCAGAAGTTTGTCGAGTGCAGCGTAGGGGTGGTCTACAAGATTCCACTCTCTTGTGGCAAAGTGTATGTAGGTCAGTCAGGCCGCTGTGTGAATGAGCGCCTTAAAGAACATGAGCGATCCCTGCCGACTGGTACAGGCTCACATTTAGCTCAACACTGCAAAAAATGCAATTGTCAAGCCTTGTTTAGACTAACTACTATCTTAAAAAAGAGTCGTGACACCACCGCCCGGAAATTATCAGAAGCTTTTTTCATTCAATCATTGGGGTCACAGTGCATTAGTGTGCCTTCCATTACCTTGTTTTCTTCTGAGTTTTGTTTTTTGGATGCGCTTTCTTGATTGCGCTCAGGTGTCCAAGGTGTGGTGGTTGTGCGCATGGGGTGCACGGCGCATGTCCTACCGGTATCTGGTTGCTATAAAGAGTGGAGTGACGCAATAAACCATGTCAGTTGAGAGTAGCGCTGTGTTCCGTCCTCTTTCTTGTGGTGTCATTTTTTTGTGCTAAAAAAGCAATATGGTGCGCTCATGTGTTACTTTCTCTCTTCGAATGGCCTAAATATAATTAGGTTAATTCTATGAGCAACATATGGCACAAAAGAAAGCCATTGACATCTAAAGAAAGCTGTCATACGTGCTTCCGATGGTCGAGCAACTCAAACTGCAGTTGTTCATCTCGTGCCAGAACACTTGTGTCAGCCGGCTGCGAAAAGAAGTGTGTCCAAGTCCTTTACTTCATTAAAGAATCGCTTTTACAATACTGTATTGTTGGGCGTCCGCAGATAGAATGTTCAACGCAAGTCGAGTGTTTATCACGATATTATGCGGCTTCGGACATAACAGCAGGGAAAAAAAAATACATCTGTGCTGTATTGAAGGCGCTCACTGGGAAATTGCCGGCACAGTTTTCGGTGAATACTATGACTTTTGTTGGCACTTAACGGCCTTTAACTTTCACAGTGATGCATTCCTTCTCTCGTTCGTCCTCTGAGCGTAGTTTGGCACGCAAGCGTGGCTCATGCGCAGTGGAAGCGGCACTCATGTAATGTCAGCGCCCGCAGCATCGAGCGGCCGCTGCTGCGGGTTTGTCAAGCGGCTGATCGCAAGACAAAGCTTGCTGAACCATGACACCGGGCTGCGCATTTGTTGGTGTGGAGCTGCTGATTTGTGATTATGTGACGTACAAGTATTTTTGAGCAACTTATATCCGAGTTTCGGCCCATAACGAACGACGCGGCCGCTAGGCTGGCATGGTCACATTTGACGCACTGTAACTTGTTAGCAACCAAAATAATGCAACGTTTTTTTCTGCACAATGGTAGATGACGTCCTTGACTTCAATCAGAGGGATTTTAAAAAAAAATTAAAAATGGCCTTTTTGAGAAAATCATTTTCAAAGTTCGGCGTTTTTGGTAAATCACTTATGTTTCAGCCCAATTATCAAGTTAAACGGAGCATGATAAAACCACGCAAATTATTTTAAAAGAGAGCGAAAGTATCAAAGTTAATATGTGCCGAGTTTTATGAGCCTCACTTTAACTTGCTTGCAGCAATAAATTCCAGAAATAGAGGTATTTTGTGCGATTTGCAAAGTTTGTGATTTTTTTCTTCAAACGTGCTTCGACAAGCAAGGAAAATAATAGACTCATAAGATTCTATTTCACTTGTTCTTTAAGGGGAATAAATATTGTGACGAAAAAGTGCACCGTTTTTTCCCTAGGTGCGCTCAAAATTCAGAAATCGCCAATTTAGCGGAAAAGCGATTTTTGCGGCCAAAAGTTGTATATTTTTTTTTCAGGCGAACAAAATTTTTTTCCGCAAAACTAACTGCGAAACCATTGTTCTGGGTGTAATGCCTAGACCTACAGTAAATTTAATCACAATCGGGAATGGTTACCGGGACCTCGTGTTCGATCTTATCTGGACACACCCTGTGGAAGGCTCCGTTGAATCTCTCCCAAAACGACGTCCATTGACACAAGTCCCCATGAAACGGCTTGATGGTTAGCGTTGGAAGGCGAGGTCCGAAGCTCTGGGATGCAGCTGTCGTTGGGGCAGGCGGCGTGTTGAGCGTCGTCGAAGGAGAAGTCTGTCGCGTGTTACCGAGGCTCAGATCTTCAAGCCGGCACCGTAGGCGCGTCAGGCTCTCGAGTGCCTGGTCGTCATAATTTGCCGCAGACTCGTACTCCCTCTCAAGTTCCTCTACCGGAATCACTTCTTCGAGCTCGGCATTGATCTTCCGAAGCTCGTCACGGCTTGCGACGAGCTTATCGATAACCTTGCTTAACGCTGTTCGGTCGTTGCAGTCATTCTCCAACAACGTCGTCGCCTCATTCATTACTTTCGTTGACTGAGTTCGCCTAGCAGCACGTTACGCTTTCAGGCGGTCCATGTCTGCTTAGGATCACGGCTTACTTGTTCGTAAGGTAGCCGGCTCCGCTCGTTACTTCCCTGGGTGCGGTTCCAATGATGATCAGGTTGCTCCGGCTGCGGTTTCTAGTAGAAACACATCGTCGCCGTCGCTCGTTGTCCATGTCGTTGGATCCGCTCGTTATCCCGTGGGTTTTCGGCACCATATGTCGCGGAACGTCGGCCTTCTATTCGTAGCGCCGCCAGAAAGACGGATCCATGAGAATGCAACGAAATGCCTTTAATGGCGACAATCAAACACAAAAAAGGTACATGATGATAGTGGTGCACGGACTTCTTGGCGCTAGCTGCGGAGTCAGCAGCCCACTATCAATTCCTCTTCTTTGTCGTCTGCTGATCTCCGACAAGTATCTCTTGGCAAACGAGTGTCCGATACCTCGGGTTAGCCATTGATAATCGTTTACGATGGTTCCCCGCGGTGCGGCGCATTCGGCAGGATGTTTGCCGCATTGAGTCTTGTGTCCGCCGACTCCTCGATAGCGGCAGCGGATGCCCTCCCGCCTTCGCGTGCACCATATACGAAGCAATGGCCCTTTCCGTTGTGCACTACGCTCTCCCTCTCTGCACCCTTCAGGCCCCACAGTGGCGTGCAATCGACCGGGATCATCGGCGAGTGATCCGAGTGTGCCACGGCATCCCTCGTCATACTCGTGTGGCCGAGACTCTGGCAGAAACTCGCACGTGGCCTGCGTCGCTTGCAGTGGATCTGCGTGCCCTGTGTTACATGGAGCGCCTAAACGTGCACCCGGCGCCGTTCCTCTACTCGCCCGACTTCGTGCTGTCCAAACATTCAAGTCGGTCGAATCATCGACCTTTACGACAGTCTTGTTGTCGACGAGCCCGCCCCGTCTGCGCGCTGGCCCCCACCACACCGGCGAGCGCCCCTCTGTGTTTACTTTGAACGGCCGGGCATACGTTCAAAGCGCAACACACCACACAGTGCCATCGCTCAGGAGGCTGCGGCCAGGATGCACGACGACCTAGCCGGCAGAACACAAGTCTATTCAGATGGCTCTGTGCTACGAGACCGTTCAGCTGCGGCCGCCTGCATTGCCTCTGAGCTCGGCAAAGCCCTGCAGTGCCGCCTCAGCTTCTGTGCCTCCTCGACTACGGCAGAACTCGTTGGCTTGGAGCTGGCTCTTGATCTCCTTCGTGAGTCACCTACCATCAAGAACGCTGCGATTTATTGTGACTCAAGGTCAGCTCTGCGACAGCTCATGAAGGAGGAACGCGGCCCGCCACTTTCACAGCGTGTTGCGCACAGCCTGCGGTCTGTTCAGGAACACTGCTGTGATGTTGTACTCCAATGGCTTCCCTCCCATGTTGGCATCGCGGGAAATCTTTAGCCGACGATCTGGCTAAACAGGTGCATTCTCCTGCGACTCCAATGACACCATACGCCAACTCTTTCGATTCCGCGCGATGTAATTTTCGGCGAGAATTGCAGCGCGACCACCCAGACGAGCGGGTCGCCGATGGACGCCCCCCTCCTCTTCTCTCCATGGCTGCTTTCTCTCGGCGAGAGCGCGCCCTCCTCTTTTCCCTGCGGACTGGCTCGGCATGGACGGGGGAACGAAAACATCGGCTGCGGGGAGCTCCTTCGTCAGCTTGCATCGGCTGCGGAGCTGTTGAAACACTTTTTCACCTGCTGTGTGAGTGCCCCAAATCTGCCAGTGCAAGGAAGCAGCTAGCCACCCACTACCGCCTTCTCGGCCTGCCCTGTGAGACCCTCGAGGGCATCCTCTTTCCCACCGGCTGCAGCGATCGTCGCTGTAATGCCCTTGCCACCCTTCTATCCTTCATCGACGCTGCCGGCCTCGGCGAGCGGCTCTGAACCCAACACGCCACGTAGTATAGTTCAACCCTCGCCCTACCTTCCCGCAAGCTCTCCTTTTGTGTCTTTCCTCCTCTCTGTCTCCTTTTCATCCCCTTTCCCGTGTGTGTACCGGCTGAGGTGTCTTCTTCGAGAGACAGTTATCGTGCACACCAAACCCCACTTCTTATTTCTGAACAGAATCCCCTATATATAATATGGTGTAGTAACGGTGCGGAAAAGGAAAGTGAGGGTGAGGAGGAGGGAAAACATGAAGGAAGAGGGTAAAGCATAGGATAGCAATGTATGGCGCCTCGTAGGTAAAAGTATGTACAGCATAGCCACGTATATATGCATGGCTATGCTGCATGTGCTGCATAATTTTGGTGCATAATTTTACCTGCGTAATGCTATGCTGCATAATTTTGCCTGCGTAATATCATACATGGCTATTCTATGCTTTACCCTCTTCCTTATTCGTTTCCCTCCTTCGCACCCTCGCATCTTTTCCCGCCCCCTTGCTATACTACACTATACATAGCTATGCTCTACATTGCTTTTGCATACATTGTACGAGCGACAACATGAGATGACAGCATATGGCAGTATACGGCAGCCCGGGCCCCTAAAATGCTCGGCACTTAAAAATCGACGACTATGATATCGGCTAGGGTAATTTTAGAGGAACGATTTTAGTGCTACTCGCAGACCGAAATCGACTTTAACTAACGGTCATGTTCCGGAAGTATACAAAGACGAAGTGGGCACCGAAAAGCCGTAGTGGAAAAACGAAAAAATCACAGGGTCCCTTGTGCATTCATCTAATACCCGTGTCACACGGGCGTTTGGAAGGCCTTCCAACCGATTGTTTGTTGACTGAATGGCCAATCACGATCTGCTACACAGGGCTACACAGTCAATAGTCTATCGAGTCAACGTAGCACCCAACAACTCTATGGAAACAGTGATGGCTATTGGGCGACGGAAGCGGAAACAACGCGAAGGTGCCCTCTCGGTCACAGTGTGCTCGTACTCGTGATGAAAATTTTTTCTACCAGTATGTTTTAAGAGCAGTATATGTGAGTGTTATGGATTATTTATTAAAGTATTTTTGCCACTTGAAATGTGCGAACTGGAATTACTCTCGACAACACAACGAGCTTGCCTTCGTTGGAGTGTCCTAGATCTTCGTCACGTCGTCTGGCTCTCTGTCACTCGCCAGAGTTTCGCTGCTCAAGAACTTAATAACTAAAAATATATTCATAACTACGAATAAACGATTTATTGAAATGTTTCCAGAAAAACAACACATATTTGCGATTTTATGTCTATTTACCTATTGAGCTTTCGTTGACATGAATACGAAAGTAAAGATCCGCAACGCCACACCAATTTTGCGATAAACGCCTGAACCCCTTTACGGCTGTTCAAAACTGCCGTGTAGCAGCATGACAGCTCCATCGAGCCGATAGAGTTGTGGGGTTCCGACGGCCACCGATTGGACGGCCTTTCAGAAGTGCTCGCATGACACATGTATGAGAGGACTAGAAGGCGAAATCCATCTTCTTTTACTTCTCAGTCAATTTATCAGGGAGTCTACATGAACGGCCGGCCATATTGCCTTCCTAGATGTCTTTTTTCTGCTCCGCCACCCTCTGAAGGCTTTGTGCACCTAGCGTAGTTTCACACTGCTCTAGGATCGGAGGCGCCTCACCTGGTTTTGCAGTGCCTCCGTGATCAGCCCACCTTTGACCGAGCCACGATGTCATGTGATGATGGTGTAGGCTTATGCTACAAGAGCGAAGTGACGAGACGGCTCAATCAGAATCGACGCCAGCAGGGAACACGTGCCATGGCTTGACGTGCCACTGCGGAGCGCCGCCATTATCAGAAGCGAAGCATCTTATGGCGGAGTTCAACCCAGTGGTGGCGGTGTGCCGCATGACCACTCTTACTGCGCATGCGCAAACACTCCCCACACACCTCCTTTCCCCTCTCCCCTGCCCCTCTCCACTGCCCGTCCTCGTTTAGATAAAAGGCTCGCTTTAGGTCGTACACAGGCTCACTGGGCTGGCTGCGCCGGTGTCATGAGTTCCAACGTAAACGTCGGCGCCAGTTGCAGTAATACCTTAACGCCTGCCGAGATCGCGGAGCAGTGGGTGAAGCAGCGGAAGGCTCGACGCGCTGAAGCGCAACTCAAACGTCGGCAAGCGGACACCAACCTCCGGGCTCGGGAAGCCCAGCGCAAACGGCAGTAGTAGTAAACAACTTTATTAGGAAAGCCGTCGGTTTCCTAAGCGGAGATGGCTGTCAAGCCGTGCCTGGTTGCCACCTCGTCAGCGCGTTTGATGGCCCGGAGCTGGGCGTCCAGGCTTGTGGTCGTGAGGGTTCTCTCCCAGGCCTAACTTGTCGGTGACTGCCCTAAGAGGTCTGGTGGGGGAGGGTCCTTGCTGCATCCCCAGATGATGTGGGCCAGGGTCGCGGTCTGTGTCTTGCAAAGGGTGCAAGTAGATGTGAAGAGAGCTGGGTAGATCTGTCGGTAGATGTACGGGAAACGGCAATGTCGGCGGGAAACTGCTGCGGATGAAACGCGGGCTCGACAAGCCGAAACACTGTTTCGCATCGCCTCATGGTCCCCTTTAGCGGGAGATGGTGTAATCTTTTTTTTCTCCTCTTGAGGTCGCGTGCTCTCCCGTCTTGTTGGCCGCCCAAGGGAGGGCGCTACAACGGCATCATGTGGCGTTACGTCACATGACGTCACTCCAGAATTTGTGACGTCGCGATGATGTCAATGTTTTCGCAATCTGTGATGTCATTATGTAATGATTTATTGCACCACTCGTTCCCGACGCCACATGACACGAGACGCCACGGACGCGGGACGCCGACGGACAAATTTCGCGTTTGATGAAGCATGTAAGGCTTTCATCTCAATATTCCAAAACAGATGGCTGGCCCTACACGACGACTTTGCACTATTGACTGCACCGCTGACCTGTTCACATTTACTAGCATAAGACGAAATGCAGAAGCATCGCTGTTGCACTATTCAGAGATGTAAGGAAGGCGTTTGACTCGGTCAGCCACATCTATGTGACTTTTACGACAAGGGGGCTTTCATGACAGCTTTTTATGACTGATGTGGCTAGTGTTCATTTATGACTATGTAGATGAACATTGTGTGAGTATATGATGGTGGAGCAGATTTATACAATGAAATTCTGCGCTGCCGCGAAGGGTATTTTTTGAGACACACTCGAGAAATGTTATATAGCTCTCAGTGTGGTGAAAACTGAGCATTGTTTGCAAAATGTCAAGGGATTTCTGCCTACATTCATTTCATGAAACAAGTATGCAGCTAACAGATCGTTTGATACGACCTTTGTTAATTCTGTGCTAACTATGGTGCCAAATTAACGTACGAAACGCACCAAAACAGAGCTGACAAATGCCATTTTTTATGTTCAGCTGACTTGCCACCAAGAAATTTTTTGCCTGTTGTAGTTGAATACCATTGTGAATTTCTTCCTGTTCTCATGTTCTTTTTTAGGAATATTCCTGCCGCCAAAAAAGGTTTTAAAATATTACGATGGCGAAAACCATTGCGCAGTGTTCCTGCTACGCGTATATGGTAAATGTGTATTATCTTCTTATAGGACATTTAGAAAACTCAGTTCTGAATCATACCATTTGCACTGTTGTTGTTGCTCGCCTTAGCAGAAACTTTTGTTTTCAACATTGTTTTTAGCACAATTTATTATGACGTTGGCCGTCGGAACCGCCTTCGTTTCGAAACACAGAGTATAAGAAATCGCGCACTTCTGCATGCGTGAGATCGGGGGCCCCCAACACGGCATTCAAGTTTAATCAACAAGGCCAATTTATATCAGCGCATAGAAGTGTGTCACTGATCAAAAATGCACCACTGGCACTGTGTGATATGACCAAGTATCAGTTATCGGCAAATGAATTGGCCTAAGAAAACACAGCGGCAAGAATGCCAATAGAATAAGCGTTTGCTTAGAAAGAGAGTAATAGCAGTCGTTTTATGCAAAATACACGTTCAGGGGTGCTATGCAGGATGGCCCGGGCTTCTCGGGCACACGAGTTGGCTCCGAGCTCGCACTGCGGCGGTCATGATAGGAATACAGTGCGTAGCACGCGATAGAAGCGTTGATGAAAACGCCTACAAGAACGAGCATGGCATCACAAGCGCATGTGCGGCGTTTGCGGCGGTTTGCAAAGGAACACCGCGTGCGAACGCGTCAGCGCCGCCACTCAGTCAACATTTTGACAGTGCAGTGACGTCATCGTGATTGTCGAGCTATCTTTTTGCCAACTGAACATCGCTCCACCCACAAGCGTGTTCGTGGGCGTTTGCCTTCTTTCGGGCAAGTTCTTTCGTTCCACCTGCAGCATGGAAATTTCCACTCTCGAAGACAACAAGGACGCACACGCAGCACTCTCGTGCAGCTCGTTTCGCTTCTCTGGAATATTACAGATAAATAAATGGACAGGTTACTGATACAGAAATTACACGTCTGAAGATTTTTCTCCAGTAACGAATCGGTAGAACAATGTCTCCACAAACAAGTAAATAGTAACATTTCTTGCCGCAAATGCCACCAGGGGCGCTTGCTTCATGGCTGTGAGTGGTACGTCGTGAGTACGGTGAAATTGAATGCGAGACAGTGTAGCCATGTGATGATATAACCTTGAGTTGTTGGTGCGTGTTTGCATAGTCTGTGCGATTAAGCTCATAGATGAATCGTGCCGCTCGCTGGCGTTGCGGCATGAGCACTGCTCCTCGACAAGAGCAAACGCGGTGGGCGCACCCAAACTTCGCCGCGGGCGTCTGTCAATCAAACTGATTGACGCGCGAACTCGGGTACAAGCTCGTTGATTCTGAAAAGGCCCCAGTTCAACTCGTGACTGTCATAGTGCCGGTGTGCCTGTCAAGCGTTTCATGCGGTGGACGCCTAGCAGCAACTTCCTTGCATATAAAAAATTTGTTCAGCTTGCAATACTTCTGCAAGGCTTGGTGCGTTGGAGGAGTTTTTTTTTTTACGTGGCTCGTTTACTCAGTGCTCAGTCTCCTTCGGAGTGAGGACCACGCCACTTCTGTCTTAATTTCGATTGTACTAATTAGCGAGGTGTTCATTAACGTGATATTGAATAGTTCTGTCTTATGTAGTTATGTTTTAGTCAACACGCTATTAATTACTCAGGTGTAATTAGAAAGGTATTAGTATGGAGCTAATTGGCATAATCCTAATTCGCATGACCCGTCACGTCCTAATCTGACTTGTTTTAATTAACACACCCGTAATTAGCGTCGTGCTAATTATGTTCATTATCATCATATAATTAGCTCGGTCTTAGCTTCTCACGACTTCATTAGCATGGTCTTCGTAAGATGTGGCCTAATTAGCTCGGTCCTAGCATTACTTGGCTTAATTAGCTTGGTCATATCATGTCTTGGTATAATTAGCTAGGTATAACACCAAGCCAATTAGCTAATCAGCCGTGCGCATGTGCTGGGGGAGCGAGAAGACGATTAATAAGAGGACGAAGAGGGCGCGCGCCGTCCGAGCAACGCGCAAGAATTTACAGGCTGACCACGATTATTACACACGTGGCTTCGGTGATTAGCTCCGGCAGCGGTGTTGTAAGGCGCTCCGCCGGAACTGATCTCAGAGGCTACGAGGCTGACTATTTTAAAGGACACTTATTGCAGACATTAAACGCTTGAAAAAGAATTTAAGCAGCCGGTACCTCTAAAATATATCGTTAGTAAAAGTTTCTGACACTTTTCTTGCATGGGTGCACTTCTGCACTCAGTGGAACGAAAAACAAATGAAAGAAGATGCCTCTGCTTTGAAGACACCACCCAACTTTGTCGACCGCCCTTGACGTGACGCCGCGTTCCATCGTAACCAATGGAACGCAGCTCGCGCTGAGGGATGGATTTGAGCTTTGCGTACTGCTCGCTCGTTCAAAAGTTGGTGTCGCCAGAGCTAGGGAAGATTCCGAGTTTCGCCAAACTCGAGCCATCATGCATATAGCACTCCAGGATAGCACAACTAATGAAAGCAATCACAGTTTCACCGCAAGGGCGAAGCAATGAATGCGGTAGCGACAAATTGCAATGCTATGCGAAGTAAGGCTGGTAGCTAACTCTTTTAGATCCGACCTTGCGTAACTCAACAAAATGCTGGTGTAAGAGAATATGGCCGCTCCAGGGATAGATGCTCTTTTTGCAATCTCTTCGCGTTGAGAGCGGTGCAGGTAGCAGGGTATACGAGCAGACCGTCGATATGTGCGGAGACTGCGCGCGCGCCAGCGATTGCGACCGCGCTCTTAGAATCAAAGTGCACAGTTGCTGCTCGAGCGACACCCCAGCTGCGCTGCCCGCGTCTCTTCATGCTCGTTCAAGACGGGAGGGGTAGTTCCTCTCTGCTTGAGCAGCATTCAATGGCAGGTCTAACAAGCGGGGGGATGTTATTGCATGGGCCATCCGAGCGAAAGAGATGATCTCTGCTTCAGCCACGTTCGTCGCCTGCGCTCGCGCGCTCTAGCCGCGGGTAGAACATACGATGCGCGGGGGATATTAGCAATTTGGACTTTATACGGAGGATCATGGAGACGGTGACGGCAATGCCGACGACACGAAACCGTCGAGAGGGTCCATATAATTGCTATCGCAATAAAAATGTGTCAACAGCGAAATCACTGAAATACCGTGCAAGTAAGAATAATTGCACATTCCGGAGATTTTAAGCATGCTTACAAAAGTTCTTGCTCTTTCACGTCCAACATTCTCTGTGGGACACATTTTTCAAATACAAACACCATTGTCATCATACTCTGTTATCATAAACAAGCAGGTCGGCGCACGCTCAAGAGCAAGATAAGTTACAAGGAGGGAAGAGATTTATTTATTGATTTACTTCAACACACTGCAGCCTTCAAGGGCTATCGCCGGAGTGGAGGCAGAATACAAAAATTTCCATACAACACAAAATGTGCAAAAGATGAAGATCAATGGTTAGTAATGTACAAAACAAATTAATCAAGCGATAAAGATTCAACATGGCCGGGTGAATAATTCCATATTTCAACAGTACGCAGAAAAATGCTGCACTTATACGCATTAGTTCGGCGATTAAAAGGACACATGTTCAGCTCATGATGATGTCTGGTGGATGTTGGGTTAGCGGGTGTGATGTACTTTTCGAGTAAAGATAATCGTGGACGGTAAATGAGAGTGTAAAGAAACTTAAAAGATTCAACGTAACGACGAGAACAGATACTAGTAAGGTTAACACTATGAAGATGAGAACTAGGTGAAACGTCAATGCGCCTGCATTCTCACTGACATCACATGCTAGAGTGTTCAGCTTGAATATAAGATAATTTTCCCGGAGCTCGCGATCACGATTTGAACGAAAACCGGATTCAAGAATGGTTCCTTTCACTTGGTGAAAAGAGTGGCCATTTGGTCAAAGGAGCAGCGTTCTGTGTTTGCATATGCACACGCACTTTGCAGTGTGCTTTGTAGCAAGGGGTGCAGCCACCATCTTTATGGGCACCAATTTTCGATGGCGTTAGCATGTCGCGAAGGTTCTTTGACCGCCGGCAAACAACGAGGTGGCTCAGGAAAAATTTTTTCAAGATGGTCACAGCGTTTAAGCACTCGACCAGAACGCATACATCTTCCACCATATTAACGGAGAGCTATATATATATGTACCATTTATCGTTGGCAGTACGCACATATCTGAGGTCCTTCAACGTGGCAGAGGCGTGTACACTATCACCTGCTAGATGGCGCGAAGGGACCAAAGGGCATCGAGGTTACGGCGTCACCCAGCCTGTCTTTCGCCTTAGCGGTGCAGCCGCCTCCAATTTGTTGCTATCACATGCATAGGTTCGCCTTGAGCCGAAATTATGACCTTTTTGCTTTTCCTTAGCGTCAAGAAATCACAAAAAAGCGGGGACAATTTGTCAGGTAAAGAACAAGGATCCCTAAATCAAATGTAGGAGCTCTTGCTGTTTGCAATTGGGAAGGCTTGGGTTGAATCGAACGGACAGTTCAGGCGATGGTGCCGTTGTAGCTTGGTGAGAATCCGAGTAGACAAACGCAAAACTGTATGCTATCGAATTGTTCTACTTCGTTCTTCGATGTATGTTATCGTGGTGCCAGTGCTCAGATGTCTGTAGTCTTGGCTGAAGTTTGTCAGCATCACACTTCCTACCCGTTGCACAATCGTGCGTTGCCTTTCACTAAGCAAATTTAACGGCCTAGGAGAAAACGCTGATTTATCTTTACTACTCCTTTGATATATGCTGACTTTCTGTGCCGACGGGGGTTATGACGCTGGAGCGAGGTGAAACGGTGGCTTCATCTTCGTGCACGTTCAAGGCACAGTGACATAGGCTCATATTCGGCAATGTCGCCTTGCCTGATCATGGCGCCTCATAGCGATCACAGCGTTCTTAAGTCGATGATAGCGCCGTGTTGGCTGAATAAATCGATGCAAATTATGGCAACCTTGGAGCAATGTTATACGATTAGAAAGCTCGCAGGATACGTCCGGTTATTAATGGTGATTCTAGCTGTGTAGACTCCAGCCAGAAATATTACATGACGTTCAGCTGTCCGGATCACGGGGCCTTCCGAGGCAGTCTTAACTTTCTTCAACTTCGCGGTGAACGGCCTCTTGACGACGGTGTAGTCACCTTCTCTAGTGTCAGCCAGCGCAGTACCGTTGTGGCTATCAATAAGAACGTCGAGTTCACTAGTTCGTCTTTTTGAGTTGCGATGGAGCACCGGCGAAGGATCGCGGCTACGTTGGCTTGTTCCACTGCTTCTACGTTGCGTCGTCAGATCTTGCGGCGTTGGAGGACGGCATGTTCTTGGGCTTCCTCGCAGCATCGTCGCCGGTGGGGGAGGATCTTCGGTGTAGCGGCGAACAGCAGTCGCCATACATCGGTCACTGCTTTTAGCTTTCCGGATACTAACTAAACAAACAGCCCCGATTTGGGTCAGTCTATATGGTCGACGCTGAGGTGACAGGTTGCAGTTCAGTTGCAGCCAGGTAGTCGGAGATTGTGCTTACGAGAACAGAAATCTGGGCGAGTTTGTAAGAATGCATCATAGAGCAGGTAGTGCAAAAAATAAAAATACGGAGACACAAGCCCGGAACACAAACACGAGACGAGCGCTATCTTCTAGCGCTCGTCTCGTGTTTACGTTCCTGGTTGTGTCTACGTATGTTTTTGCTATATCTGCTCTATGATGTAGTCGGAACTGCCGCGCGGCCTCTCACCACCCTGTGACGCGTTGCGCAGACGGGGAACCGCAAGGTCCATACACCCATCGCCACTGGCAGCGGTGGTAGGTGTTGCGGGCTTCCACGCAGTTGTAATCGATTGGCCGGTGGTCATGGGTGCAGCAAACGTCGGTTTGCCTCACAACGTAGCACTGGCTAAAAGTCCAACGGTGTGGCGTCGGCGGTGGTGGCGGCGGCGGTATCTAGAGACAGATCTCCGGCGGCACAGCTTCTCGACGTGGGCGCAGATGGGAAGCGTGACGTCGCACTGCAGCAGCGTGGCTCCTAGCTTTTGTAGAATGCATTGCTGGGCGAGTTGGTGCATTGTCTGAAAATAAAAGTAGAGCGCGAAAAAGACGGGACACAAGAGACAAGAAGACGGGAAAGGCGCTTTTGGTTGCGGTTATAACCATGCAGGGAATGCTGGGTACAAAACCACGTCAACCATCGCTAATTGTTTCAAATTTGCAGGTTAATTCTGTTGTAGAATAGTCACCATTCATTTTCGCTTTCCTCCTTTAAAAATTCAGCGCTTGCTTCAGTACAGTGATGGGAACTAGCAGAAAACATCTGGTAGTATACATACGCGTCAAGCGCTTCGTCGTTGTGTAGCGCAACACCAGTTATGGCTTTTCTGTAGACAGTACTAGGCCGGCAAGTTTTTATCCCACAGAGAATGCTGTTGGACAGCGGTGTTATTAAAGGAAGCAGAAACACTATCTGCTATGCAGGAACCGCCGAGGACGTAAAGTTACAAACGACGGGCCTATGCCGCGAACGAGGCGCGTGTACGCCGGTTGCGCCTTGGCGATAGTGGAAGCACAATGCGGTCGCTTAAAAGGCGTCACCACGGTGACCATGCCAGCGCTTGCCCTCATCGGACTGGCCAGTACGTTTTAGGCCCTGTAACATAGCAGGATGTCAGCGACTTGTATTGTTACGCGCACAGGAGATGTTTAAGGGGTATTTAATGAGCACAGAGGCACAAAAGACCGTGGTGATCGCAGGAGCAGCGTCGTCGTCCTCTTCCTCTTCTCCCGTTTCTCTCGTTTTCCTCTGGCAGTGACACTTCGTGACATTCCTCCTCTCTCAGACGAAGCTCTCCGGGCGAGTGATTCCTGCTTTCTTCCCGTGAACAACTTCAGGCGGGCAACATGCGTCACCTCAGTGTTGCGTGAACAGCGGCCACGTGCAGTAAGACGCGCTATCTCGTATTTGACCTCGCTTAGACGATCGAGAATAACGAACGGGCCGGTGTAGTCTGCGAGAAGTTTTTGGCTCAAGCCGCGTCGGCGTACTGAAGTCCACAGCCAAACACGATCACCGGGAACATAGGTGACATGCCGGTGCTGGCTGAGCAGTCTTGCGTGGCCAGTGTACGTAGGCGTGCAAGTCGACGAGCCTCTTCTGCACGACACAATGTCTCGGTGATAGACAAATCGTCATGGATAACAAAAGGAAAAATAGTGTCCAGCGAATGACGCGGTGAACGCGCGTATAGGAGAAACAAAGGGCTATAGCCTGTGGTTTCGTGCTAGGCAGAGTTCAAAGCGTATGTCACGAGCGGTAATACTTCATCCCAGGTTTTGTGGTCTGAAGCGACGTACATTGACAACATGTTGATCAATGTTTGGTTTGTGCGCTCGGTGAGACCATTAGTTTGCGGATGATAAGCTGCTGAATGTCGGAACTTGGAGGCACACGAACGGAGTAATTCTTCCCCAACATCGGCAGTAAACTGCCGACCACGGGCACATATTATCTCACTTATTATCACTCGAGGAGGCCCGTGTCGAAGTATGATGGAGTGGAGTATAAACTCAGAAACCGGGGCTGCCGTGGCGGAGGATAAGGCTGCCGTTTCACAGTACCGTGTCATGTAGTCAGCACACACTATTATCCACCTGCTGCCTCTCGATGAACGCGGAAACGTTCGGATCAAGTCTATGCCGCGCTTTTCTAAAGGAGTACTGGGTGGATTTACTGGCTGTAGGTAGCCGACTGCAGCTGAGGTAGGTCGCTTGTGGCTCTGACATTGTGTAAAACTAGCCACATAGGTGTAAACTGTTTTGCGTATATGAGGCCAGTATAATCGTTGCTTGGCGCGGATTAGAGTGTTCGTGTAGTCCCCAAGTGACCAGACGTCGGGTTATCGTGCGTAATACGCAGAACAGATGTCTGAAGAGGCTCGGGAACCACCAGAAGAAAACGAGCGCCCGTCGTTGATTAGTTCCTCTTGTAAAGAAGACTATCTCGGGTGCAAAATCGGCCTTCGCTTATCGAGCCTCGCGTTGGAGGAAACAGAGCTTTCAAGCTGGGGTCTTTGCGCTGCTCAGAGGCGAAAGTCGAAGCATCGGGAAAGTCAGCTGACGGAGAAGCGATAAGATGGTCAAAGTTGTCGGCTTCACAATATGTCGTCAGTAGTGGCATTCTAGAAAGGCAATCCGCATCAGCGTGTCGACGGCCACTTTTGTACGAAATAGTGAATTCATATACTTGTAGACGAAGAGTCCATCGAGCGACGTGTCCGGATGGGTCGCGAAGGATGACCAGTCATAACAGAGAATGGTGATCTGTTACGATGGTAAACGGGCGACCGTAAATGTACGAGCGAAACCGCTTCACGGCAAATACTGCTGCAAGGCATTCCTGCTCGGTTACAGTGAGTTGCGTTCAGACTTGCATAAAGAACGGCTTGCATACGCTAGGACATGTTCGTTGTTGCCAGAGCGCTGAATGCGAATGGCACCAATGCCGAGGCCACTTGCGTCTGTTGTGAATCTCTGTCGGAGACGAATGGTCGAAGTGCCGAAGGATTGGCTGTGAAGTCAACAGAAACTTCAGCTGGCGAAAAGCGGTATCAAACTCAGGGGTCCACTGAAACGGCCTGCTCTTGCGTAGAAGATTCGTTAGGGGGTAACATGTATCCGAGAAGCAGGGTATGAACCGCCGAAAATATGAGCAGAGCCCATGAAGCTACGAAGCTGTTTCAGAGATTTAGGAGGTTCGAGTGATGCGACGGCTGCTGTCTTCTGTGCGTCAGGCCTAATGCCACCTTTATCGACTAGATGTCCTAACACTAAATTTTGACGCTCACCAAAATGGCACTTTGAATTTAACACAAGCCCTGGCTTTCAATACAGTCGAGCACAATATCTAGACGAGTATTATGCTCCTGAAATGTGCGTCCAAAAATTACTACGTCATCAAAGTAGCACATGCAAATCTGCCTTTCCAAACCCTGCAGAATAGTGTCCATGAAACTTTCAAATGTCACCGGTGCATTACTCAATCCGAACGGCATCACGCTGAATTCCTACAGCACGTCTGGGGTAACGAACGCCGATTTTTCCTTGTGAGCTGCGTGCATTGGAATTTGTCATTAGCCGGACCTTAAATCAGTGGAGGAAAAATAGGAAGCAGAAAGTAAACAGTTAGCGGCGTCATCAATACGCGGTAGCGGATAGACATCTTTTTTCATAACGGAATTCAGTCGCCGATAGTCTACGCAGAATCTCCACGTACCATCTTTCTTCTTCACAAGAATGATTGGTGCGGTCCAGGAACTCGCCGATTCCTGAATTACTCCCTTCGTTAGCATCTTCGTTGGCCTTCGTTAGCATTGATTCGACGAAGTATTCTTGATTCGATGATCTATTCGAGATGATGGAATTGAGGACATTTGGTTGCGTTTTGAGAAGTCGAACACTTTAGAGTGCTTGGAGAGAACGTTAAGGAGGGTGTGACGTTCGCTTTGGCTAAGTGATTTGCTGATCATTTGTAGCAGTTTTAAATCCTCCGACCGTTGAGAAGCTACATATCCGTTCTCACCTGCAGCATCGAAAAGAGCCACCAGGGTCGTAGATGATTCGGGGTTGAATGCAGCAAGCTTCATGCCACCAGGCAACACTGCAGGCTCTATTGAATTGCTGATTGCCCACACACCTGTGCGTCCGTTAACTACAGATGCCGCGCATTGGGGAACTAAACTGTTCTTTTTCACACAGGCCCAAGGAATTGGTTCGAGTGTGGCGTCGAACATAGCGAGGTCGTTACTAGAACAAGTCACTGGAACACACATAGCAGAGAATGCAGGAACGACCGTGTCCTCTGATACAAAAAAGCTGCAATCACCACGGGGTGAATTCTCCAAGAGCGCAGCTGGAAAACTACCGTGCACGGAAAGGTGTCCACTTCTGCAGTCAGCGGTTACCCGACACGCCCGCAAAATATCGATTTCCAAAATAACGTCATGCGTGGATCGCGTAATATCAGCGAATTCCGTGGGAAAACTCCCACAGGACACAACGCGTGACCACTCACACCACGTAATGTCACACCGCGACTAAAAAAATGTCACCTTAGGCCCAAGAAAGTTCTTGAAATTAACACTCATCACAGGAATAGTCGCGCCTGTATCCACAAGTGCCATGGTAGAGACGCCATCAAGTTCGTGAACTTTGTTCTTGAGCATAAACACTGACGGAGGTATGTCTCTCGATAGTGCCTGGTATTCTGCGGCCCCACCCCCATTGGTCGCACCCGCTAGTTTTCCGGCGGTGGTAATTGCGTACGACACCGTGGCGGTGGGAATCGTGGAGCACGTGGAGCTGGCGGCGGAGTCAAGCTTCGATCAGAGGCCGGCGACTGGTAGCGTAAACCGGCTGGTGCGCGTGGTGGCCATGGCACAGACAACGTGCGGTAAAAAGGCTGGGTGTCCATGGGAAAGGGCTGTCGCTGGTATGAAGGCCGGTAGTTGCAGAAACGTGAAATGTGACCTGGAACACCACATCTGTAGCACACCGGAAGAGGTCGGGACACACGCGGATGCTTAGAGTAACTAGCACTATGAGAAGGCGTAGGATGGGAGTATCGCTCTTCACGGGCACCGTAGCCAGCCGAAATTCGCTGAGGGAAACGAGGTGGGCGCAAACGTCGTTCGTAATTTGAGGGTGGCCGATACGAGAAACCAGATCGCCGTGTGCCTCTGTATTCGTCGGAATCTGCCGAATTAACTGATGATTGCCATGGAGCCAGGGTTGCCGGGGTTCGTGCGCGTTGTGTGTCTCTTGCATAGCTCTCGTGGTAGTCGCTGGGGTCATGAGAGATTCGCTAACATCGGAACAATTCCTCTCTCACTTTCTGCCGTATTGTCGACGCCAGGTCATTGGGCGTCATTGTGTCGACACTAGCCACCGTCGGGACGTTAGAGAGACAGCCAAATTTTGGCGCTATCCGTCGCATCTTTAGCGTTTCAAATGTGCGACAATGCTGCATCACGTCGAACACAGAGGTCAGGCTCTCTTTTCCGATTAAAAAATTATACAAATCTTCCGCTATCCTCTTCAGAACGTGTCCAACCTTATCCTCTTCAGGCATCCTGGCATCCACTATGTTGCACAGCTACAAGATTTCTTCGATGTATGCGGTACACATCTCACCTGGAAGCTGTGACCTCTGAGCCAATGTCTGGTCCACCCGCTTCTTCTTCGCGTTGGAATCACCGAAACGCTTCTGTACATCCTCAACAAAACGATCCCAAGATGTGGACATGTCTTCGTGGTTCTTATACCACATGAAAGCTGTGTTATTCATTGAAAATACAACATGACTGAGCAGCTCGTCACCAGCCGTTGTTTCTGCTCACCCTCTTGTATTTCTTCAGCCACTCGTCCACGTCTTCTCCAGAGGTCCCGCCAAAGTGCGGCGGAACTCGATAGTAATGTAAGGAACCTATCGTTGTCGCTTTCGAAGCACCAGCGCTCTGGTCATCGGACATCTCGATCGGAGACGGTGGGAGTCCGGCAAGGCGGCGGCTGCGGCGAAGTCTAGGTAGTAATGCGTCCGTCGTTGCGTTCGTCGTACCCAGCACCTTCCACCAAACTGTTACGCGCACAGGTGTTTAGGGGGTATTTATCAGGGGTATTTAGCACCGAGGCACAAAAGACCATGGTGATCGCAGGAACAGCATCGTCGTCCTCTTCCTCTTCTCCCGTTTCTCTCGTATTCGTCTGGCAGTGACACTCCGTAACAATATCATTGGCCGTTACCATTACACCATCATACCATTACACAATTATACCATTACCACTGTAAGTAGCAGTAAGCTCGTTGATTGGTCCACCGCGCTACGAAACTGCGCCTTGGTCCAGCAGTGATGTAGTTTTGTCCCCCCCCCCGCCCCAGTCATAGCGCGTATTCTGTATTCGTTTACCTCGTCAGTCCCAAGCGCCATGATTCGTTTCTACCCTCCATGAGAGCATATGTCTAGAGCAGCACGTGGAGGAAGCCTTGCCCAGTCGTTAGGTGCGTGCCAATGGTATATGTAAAGAAACTATCGATCAGCCAAGGAACCACATAGACAGCCGTTCATCGTTCCAACTTCTTCTTCTTCTACTGCCGTGCTCACCTGCACGCGTTTATTCCTTTTCTTTTTCAACAGTATAAGTCGCAGACATCCTGCTAAGTTGCGAAGGAGGCGTAGTCCCGATGAAGCGATATTCGTAGCTCTCTTCGCGGCAGATAAGGGTAAGGAGGCCGAGCGAGAAACCCAAACCAGCTTACGCGGTGGCTAAAGGGTTTTTGTATCACGTGTAAATAAATTCCTTATTACAGCACGTTTTGTCCAAATTCTTGCATCAGCTTGTTGAAGTGACATATGTGCGATGTTACATTACGAAATTTGGACCTTGGGGTCGTTTACTGGTCCTTTTATGCTTACCATTGAGCTGACTGAGCGCTGTGTATATGCGTCTTTTAGTGATCATACGTTTTATTTTTCGGGTTATGGTTGTTGACTTTGTTGTTACTGTAATAAGTTTGCAAGACCGCCGGGCTCAAGGAAGGCATATTGAAAATTGAGAAATTTTCTATAGGGCCAGCGTGTGTATCATTCCTACATTGTCGCTCTCTTAGCTCCAAACAGCTAAGGTTATGACACAGAAATTGAAGAAGCAGCCTCAGCAATACATCGTTGAGTAGAGTACAACAGTACAACAGTACAGTACAGATGAGGCACACAGAAAGGTACGGACAATAGCTGGTGCTGTTCTTTTCAATGCCTATATGTGTGCCTGGTCTTTATTTTTGCGCTGTTTTTACAATGGATTCATACCAACTATCCCAACTAGCCACACCCCAACCGGGCAACTGGCCAAGTGTTCGGCGTAACACAAAAAATGATATGGTTATTTTCCGCGTGTATAGAGAAAATCTACCTTAATTATTCTAGTTTTGTTACTAAGGGGTCCTTGGCGTCTGTAACATTCCATTTAGGCTA
The DNA here is from genome assembly GCF_013339695.2 of Rhipicephalus sanguineus. Lineage (NCBI taxonomy): Eukaryota > Metazoa > Arthropoda > Arachnida > Ixodida > Ixodidae > Rhipicephalus > Rhipicephalus sanguineus. The sequence continues at coordinate 47,122,526 of NC_051181.1, forward strand.
ACAATTGCGATAGTTATTTCATGTTCACCACCAATACATAAATATAACAGTAGTTGTAGGTTAGAAAAAAAATGTTTTTGAGCATTGTTGGGCTACGATTCCCAGAATTTGATGCATAATGTCTTTTTCGCCAGACAAACAACACTGCGAGCTCCACGTTTGGCAGAAGAATATTAATAAAGAAGACCGTCTATACAATGTGAACGAATCTTGCATAATGTCTTACAAAGAAATCTGCGATAACGGAAATCCATTGGTCATTTTGTATACAAAGATCTGCGGCAACTGAAGAAATGGGCCCCCACGCATATCGGGGGTTCTTGTCCTGGCCTTTCGTCGTGGTGTCGAATACAAATGCACTGCAATAAAAGATATCTGCATAAATCTCGAAATCCAATGCCAGCTTACAACCGTGTCTTCTTGGCTGCAAGAACGAAACAAGCGGAGCAATAAAATATACAGCGATGTAACACCTTGCAAGAGTATATATTATCAGAATTTATTGATACTTTCTGCTTTAAGAGATTCTGCTCTTGGTGCACCTTATATTTTCGTATGTCCACCCACCAGCAAAGTGTTCGGCACGCAAAATTTTAGAAACACCTACATTCTCGCTTCGCTTGGGAACATGGCCTCCAATCAACTGTTCCAGCCTGTAGTAATTATTTTCACCTATACAGATACCTGCTAGATTAGAAACGTTATTCACCAATAGAGCTGAAATCGCTGTTTTCGGCGGAGACCACGTGCCGTGAACTTTTGCTATCTGGTGCGCATTAAACAAAAAGTGTAAAAAATAGATGCATTGCTTTATGTTGAAATAAATAAGCAACAAGTTGATTTTGTGATCCGTTATACCTATGGAAAGTTCAGCTTGTATTTGTGATTTGTTTATCGAGGATTGCTTCGCGCGCATGCTTTTTATAAGAGAGATTACACAGCTCTGAGAAGAGTAGGAGTGGTATACAGGGTGTTTCAAGAAATGTGTCCAACCTCAAAAAATCAGGAAATGCGATATTTGCTCGGGGCTTTTAGAATTGCTTTTTCTGTAGCGGCAGGAATCTTAAGGTAGTTAAGGACATCATTTCAGAAAGTATTTAGGAAAGTTACATTAATTAACGTTTTAATTAGTGGAGTTAGGTGACTGTCAAATGGGAGAATTGAAGTTGTTCGTGCGAGGAACCGATCCGTGCTTTGAGATTTCGAAAAAGCGTCCTCTAGTAATTGTTGTGGCGTAATGAAATTCAACGAAATGCAGCGGCTTTCAACAGCGAAAGCTATCAAATTTGGTTGAATTTCATTACTTCCTAATTATTACTAGAGATCGCTTTTTCGAAATCTCAATGTTGGGATGTGTTTCTGGCACGAAGAACTTGAATTCCCCAATTTGACGCAGTCACTTAACTCGACTAATCAAAAAGTAAATTAATTTAACTTTCTTAATTACTGTCTCAAGTCATGTCTCTAACCATTTTAAGATGCCTAGCCCTACAGAAAAAGTCATTCACTCACTTTGGACGTCTCAGAAGAATATGGCAATTGCGTTCTTGCATGTTTCTGTTTAGGTGTCGCCATTGAATTTGGTTGAAATTCATTACTTCGTAATTATTACTAGATTCCACTTTTTCGAGATCTCAAAGTTGGGTTTGGTTTCTGGCATGAAGAACTTCAATTCTCCTATTTGACACAACCACCTAACTCCACTAATCAAAAAGTTAATTAATTCAACTTTTTTAATTACAGTCTCAAATAATTTCTTTAACCATCTTAAAATCCCTGCCACTACAGAAAAACCAAATCTGAAGGCAGCAATCAAATATCGCATTTTCCTGATTTTTTGAGAAGGTCGGACACATTTCTTGAAACACCCTGTATATCGTAATAAACTTGCTGAAACCTGGTTTCCACATCTTGGGCTGATTCTTTGATGAAGTTAAGATTAGGTGATCACGAACTTGACGCTGAACAATGAAGTGTGAGTTGAACAAGTTCTCGACATTCCGAGGAATGAAAAGTGGGCAAAAAACGGCATTCCTTATACGCAACAAAAATACCCTTATTTAGAAGTAAGAGGAAGCTAGAGCAGTTTGATGGATTGTCATAGAAGACACTTCTGGTGGCACAGATGAAGTGTACAAACCTATTAAAGGTAAACATTAGCGAGGTGTTTGTCGGGTTGGAGTCAACTGAATTCAGAAAACGAAATTTTGGCGTTAAGGACCCCGACGAGCTCCGTTTTTCACTGATGAAATGTTATGAGGCCTTGCTTAGCTTGTATGCGTTTTTCACGCAAAAACCTCACATAGGTTGAGCTAGGCCTCACTCTAATTCACCCGTGAAAAAAAGAGCTCGTCGGGATCCTTAACGTCGAGACTTTAAAATAAGTGCAGCTTCAAGCTGCCCTCTTCTATTCAGATGAGCTTAGAAATTGCTTCTAGGTATGCCATTAGCCACCACCCCTATCCATAAAGATGACAAGGGCTGACAAGGTTCATGCAAATTCACCTGAAATGAAATGCATTGTGATGAACGTAATCTTTGGGGAGGGATATTTTACTATGGTGAGTGTAGCAGAGCAGAATTCTTAATTAGCGTGCAGTATACTTAGGAAAATTGCTGAAAATTCGTAAGCTGAGAAGCGGAAAAAGTTATTTGAGCGGGAAATCACAGAAAGCACTGGATAAATGCGCCAGAAGACGTGGACAGAGAAGAGGTTTGACACACGCGAGCGCTCATGTGTATCAAGCATCTTCTCTGTCTTAATTTTCTTCGCATTTACCCTGTGTCATGCTACACCAAGAAACCCAGACTCTCACCTTAGTATTCTTAAAAGCTAAGAAGTAAACAGTCAGAAGTTCCTTAAGAGAGCTGATACAGTACAAGTTGCAAATTCAAACTGGAAATCAAAGGACACAAGAAACAAAGGAAGAGAAGGCATGGGCGACACGGCGCGTATCTAATTACTGAGTTTAACACCAGAAAAAACGAAAGGATATATAAGGTCTAGTTGGTGCTTGCATACCTTTTCGTTTATTTTTGCTAATTAATCCACTTGCTAGATACGCGCCGTGTCGTGCACTCCTGTTTGCTTTTCGTTTCTCGCGCCTTTCATTGCCAGTATGAAAGACCCTTCTTTGGAACACGAATTGAAATAAAATCACAGTTTCGCTTAAGAGCAACGTAATGAATGCAAGATATAAATTGTAATGCATTAGCAAGTAAGGCTAGCAGATAACTCTTCTGGATCCGATGGAGCGCAACAAGACGCTGCTTTAAGGCAATACGGCTCTCCAAGGACCGAACGGGTTTTCGTGCTGTCAATTCTCTAAACGCGAAGTAAGCGCTCAAAGCACAGCAAGTTTACAAGCCCTCTCCTGATGCCTGTCTAGATAGTGCGTGCGACAGCGCCCTTCGAGCGACGCAGCCCCTCCCCCCCTTCTCTCGCGTCCCTTCATGCTTCTTACGAAACACGGCCGCGTTTCCTATCTGCTTGAGGAGCAACAGGCGGCAGGCCTCGCACGCGGGTGATGTTATCGCATGCGCCTTACGTGCGACGGAGATGGCTGGCTCGTTCCATCTCTGCATCAGCCCTGTTCGTAGCGAGCGCTCGCAGCTTTTACTCGTGGGTAGAACATACAATGCGCGGGGTGATATAATTAATTTGAGCTTTTTACGGAAAATGACGGCGACGGCAAGAGTCCGTCGATACCTTGTATTTGCTCTCGCAATAAAAATTCAGTGCAATTTTACACTGTGAAAGTGGGTGACCAGCTGAGCTGACGGGCGTAAAATATCCTGTGGAAGTTGTCTACGGATAGGTTTGTTTAGAATAGGTAAACGATTTAGGGTAATTTCTACTATACTGTGGGAGAGCCACATGTAGTTGTCTCGGCGGTAAGATAATCATGCAGATTTGCGGCCTTCTCCAAAATGGTGCCTCCGGATAGAATCTCTAGATAGAAACATCTTTGTAACTTTAGCCAGCATTTTGAGTAGTCACCTAACCTCTTCACTACTTGTGTGTACAGTCGTGGATATGACTTCTCAAAAAAAATCACAGCATATCCACGGAGTGAATGATGATGAGTGGGCGAAGCTGCGGAGGTTCATCGGTAAACCGTGAATCTTCCGTGAATTCTGCCCAGTACATCATCACCGACGTGAGATCGGGCGCGTTTATACTAAAGGTTCGATGAGTTATGACGACTTGCAGCTCACTTTAATTTTACATGTACGCTGTGAACTTTCATTGTTTAGAAAACCATTGCTTTAAAAAACATCTGGCGTCTTTCGTTAAGCAGCTGGCGTCTTTTCGTTTTGCTTTAGAAACATCTGGCGTTCTTCCGTTTTGCTTTTACAAAACATCTGGCGTCTTTCGTTGGTTTATTTCATCAATCAACGGCGTTTTGAACAAAAGTTTTATTGTTTAATCACGCACAGGAGAAATCTCACCAGGCACTACCTTGGAGGTAAAGAATGGCTGCTAATGGGAATGAGAGACAGAAGAAGTCGGCTTTTAGCTACCGCTGCGAACTTTTTATTGTTCAACAGCGCACAGGAAAAATCTCCCACCGGCACCACCTTGGAGGTCAAAGCGTAAGACTGGTTACGCACTACGACTACGACTACGACTACGAGGGACGAACGGGTGCCGCCTTAAGGAGCTTCGCCCCTAAAAAAAACATGGCTGATCCCTCCGTCATAGGAATCGGTATAACACGAAAGCGAAACGTGGCTTCACAGAAGTAGTGATTATTCAGTAGCGATATATGAGAGGTTCTACAATGTCTATGGGCGTTTCGCTACTACAGCATCGTTTCACGTGAATGGACCCTCGTTGACGCATAGTGGCACATCTTCATGGCAACTAACGCCCGCCATCATGATTTAGCCGTTATGGTAGCTGAAGTTGTTAACATATAGCTGGACACAGCGTATCGTGAATCCCGCGCAAAGATGACATCAACAAGCACATAATGAACACTGGTATTCGATATGCACTTGATCAAAGAGTCGTCACTTAAGGAGATGAATGTCACGGTGTGCGCTCTTGAGTAACAGGGTAACCTACGCCTGTGCTCATGCATATAATACCACAGTGCACTTCAGTAAAAGGGGAGGCACAGGTACGTAGCTTGAGCTGCGAACGCGCGCAGGTGTTCCACATCCCGCTGGCCTCTATCAGCACCGACTGCTAAAACTGCTGCAGCGCTTCTTGCAGCAGTTTTATCAGTCGGTGCTATCGCAGCAGAAGCAGTAGGCGGCGGAGAAACACCGTTGGTGCATGTGGAAGCTGCAATACTCCGACAACGAGCCGTCACAAGCTAACACAAAGCGAAAGGCAAAGAACGTAACTGCGTGGAGGGCTACTCCCCGATGCTAGCGCGGCCAGTGTTTACCGCTGGTATCGAGACACTTTAACAATGGTAACCGACAGTGCACGCCGGCGGGTTTCTCGGATGCCACGTTTTAACTGCGTCGTCACCGAATCGTTCTCTATCTAGGGTACCGATATGGGCTTGTTGGTTCATCTTGAACAGGCTAGTAGCATAGCGCGGGAAGACACACGGACAAAGAAGAGGTACGAGACCAACACAAGCGCTCGCTGTTGAAAGTTAGCGCTTGTGTTCGTCTCGTAATTCTTCTTTGTCCGTGTGTCTTCCCGCGTTATGCTACTAGCCTGTTCTCTATCGGCGCAACTAGGTGTCATGCCGCAATACTTCTCTTCACCGCTCACAGACGGCGGCACCGCGCCGCCCCGCCAACAGAGTACACCGCGCGAGAGAGAATGTGTGAGAGATATAAGGCGCGTTTGTTCAATGTCTCACATCTGCTTTGTTGGCTTAGTCGGTAGCGCGCCGGGCGCTTATCTTCGGGTACCGAGATGTCATAAGGTCAATTCCCGGTGGCGGAACTTTTTAGATGCGAAGCAGCTCTTTGACTAGCATGTGTATTGCTGTCCCTCCGTCCGCACAAACGCGAGGCAAAGCGCTTCCCTCGGCGCAGGTGTTGGAGCGGTGCCAAGTATGTCACGCCGCAGCTGGGCGTTGACGTCACGCTCCCCTCGCACGCTTCCCTCGCAGGTGCCCGCGTACGTCACTCTCTCCCTCACCCGCCGGAGCACCCGCAGCTGCCGGCTCCAACGCCCGCTCGCCTCCCGTGTCTGCGTTTGAAACAAACGTTTACACCAGTAAACGCTGCACCGAGTTTCGCTTCAAATGAATCTTCCAGCGCTCACTGCAGCACCCGCGTTAGCGCCCTTCAACCCGTGACGCTACCCGTGCGCAACGCTGCTGCTTCGCATCCCATCAGGGTTCCCTTCGGGGAGATGGTCCAATTTTTTCCAAGTTTTTTTTCTCATCTGTTAGCGTCCATTTTATCAACGTCATATCCGCGACAGAAATGCGTAACTGACGTCTTGGTGGACCCCGGCATCAAACACTTTCCTGTTAAAAGAAAGAAAGAGAGATAGAAAGAAAGGAAAATATGGTTCATCCCTCCGCCATAGGAATCGGAATAACACAAAAGTAAAGCGTGCGCTTGCAGAAGTAACTGAATGTTTACTGTACATTAATATACAAGAGTTTGTGCAACGTATACTGATGTCTGGCAGCTATAGCACCGTTTAACGTGGATGCATCCACTTTGATGATTAGTGGCACATCTCAATCACGGCGGCTAGCGTACATGTTAAATGATTAGACAAACCCTTTCGGTAGCTGTAGTAGTTAACGGTGAAAGCGTAATCAGAGAACAAGGTGTGATAGCCAGAAGAGCGTCGCATATTGGACGCAGAACTTGGTCGCCATTTCGCGGCATGTTAAAATGTGATTGAACACTACGGCCGGAGTAGAGGGAAACAGAAAGCGCGTCGTGGTGCGCCGGTAGCCCAGCCGCGATTTTTCTTGGGGCGAGCGCGTGAGCGACGAACGCGGTGTTACAGCCATGTGAGGCAGGCGCGCGTCGCAGAGCTATTTTTGGTTTGGATTAGCGTGATGCTATGAGCGAGGCCGACGCTTTTACGACGCGTGAGTTAAGATCGCCACCTCGCGGTGTGTTAATGCATTGAAAAATTTGAACTTCTATTGAAAACGCGCCGAATGGGACGGACGTGTAACGCGTTGCAGGTGCTAATCGCGGAGGCCACAGTGATGACGAATTACTTTATTTTACCGCTCCCAGAGGGCAACACCACCCCGCCGACCGGGAGAGAGGTAAATATAAAAGGGGCGTTTGTAACGCCTCTAGACTCTGTGACCGTGGCGCAGCTCAATAAAGAAAGAAAAAAATACCGTGGCGCAGTGGATAGCGTGCCCGGCATCTGTTGTTGCGGACTGGGTGGTCGTGGGTTCGATGCCCACTGACGGAACTATTTTCTTTGCCTTCTGATTGTGTAAATTTTTTCGACGTCATTTCTGTGACGGAAATACGTCACTGAAGTCTTGGTGGGACCCCGCATAAAACACTTTCGTATTAAAAATTACATAACAGCAAACTGCTCAGTGTTATTGAAAACTACCGCATTCATCGCCCGGTGTGCGCTGTACCCATACCCCAAAAGTAAGCAGCAGGAGTCAGTATTAGCGGCTGGTGCACAAACAAGACAAAACGGCAGTGGGAATATCGCGGAGCACACGGCTGCATATGCCTAACTGCTTGACATATTGCTATAATATTTAGTGGCACACAAAGCCCTTATGAAAATTAGTCTTGAGTGTCTAGTGTCGACTAGGTGCGCTCCTATGAGTCACTAGACAGACATTAGACATGCAAAGCCTAATGTCGTTTAACATTAAGTGTACATCGGAGAGTCAAATGACCATGTGCACTTTATTTCTGGTGACTGAAGTGTTCAGACTTTCAGTTGCCGTTCCTAATGTCAAAACGCGCATCACAACAAAGAAGTTAAATAGCCTTAATCGCCACCGTAAAATCAGTTTATCACAATAGACAAGTTCGTCTTTCAGAGATTACATGCAATAAACAATTTGTGTTGCAATGTACATAAATATCGTGTTTCACTAGAATGCGTAAATATTTTACATATATCGCCCATGCATCGGCGATCGAAGAATTGCTGACGACCGCAGCAAGGTTCATTACCTGCCGTATATATAGAAGTAAGCATTTCCTTATTTTTAAAAGGCATGAGTCGATCACATATGCAAATATGAACAGATATGATCAAGTGACACTGCGAACACTCGCTCAGGGGCCCGTGTTGCCCATTTGTCCAGTAGAAATTAACGGATGAGAGTGGGGATTACCCGCACGGCGTCGCGAAGGATTTTGGGGGGCGGAGAAGAATTGGAACTGTGGACAATGGGTGACGTACAGAAAAAAAAGTTCGTTATTGTTGTGATAAAAATTAGGGACTGTTCTTATGCATGGTGCACTTACATATATGTCCAAAACAGAATGTTGTTGGTTGAAAAGATGCGCGGACAAGCGTTTTCCCCAACCTCAAACTACTGTCTCTATCTCTCCTCGCTGTTGCAACGCTGGTCAGAAGCAGCCGACAAGCAAAGTTCGATTTGGCCCAACGTCGCGTACATCCTTCTCCCGCCCCGCCCCCCTCGTAATGTCGTCTCCACGCGACTCTCCCGTTCTCCACGGCGTCAACTCATCTCTCCCTTCACTCCTTCCTTGTCCCATTCACCTCCTCTGTGTGCAACGTTGGGTGTCGCCTATCCCACCCTACCCATTTCCTCCTCCCATCATAATCCATACCTCTTTCTATCCACGGGAGAGGGCAGTAGCTTGAAACAAAAAAGCGTTTCTTTTGAGTAAGGACTCAGAGATGACCGTCGTCTGGTATGTGAGTTTGAAAACTGCCCATTTCTAACTTCTTTCATTTCCCCAAAACAAAATGTATAGTTGTATAACAAAATCGAACAGCCATAACACATTCCCAACATGCACACACGGGTGTAAAAAAAGCCATAAATACACTTTTTTATGTACAGTGACACGACACTACTGCCACTTATGGAGTTATCTTAGTGTAAGCAAGCAGTTGCAACAGGTCTTCAATACTCGCGGACAACTTTTCTTGGCAATGAAGGGAAGGCTAGAGAGCCGAGCTACGCGTGTGCTACCGTTGAAGATTATAGTCACACAATTGCGTTGTGTTTTCTGCGTGAAAATAAAAACAACATTGCTTTATTTTCTACGGAGCGCTGTTTGAAGAAAGGGTCCGCGCGCACCAAGGAGATATTTATATTTGTTTTGATTTATGCAGCGTCATTTCGCGTTTTTGCACTTGTGAAAACGTCGCACCTTTTACGTGCACCTCACAGTCAAAATAGCGCCTTCGTCTTCAAGTGAGCGCTCGTCACCCTCCAGCTTTCCCGACGACTCGCCGAGGGAGCATCTGATGAATTTCACTAGCAAATGGCTGTATAAGCCTGAGACGGCCGCTCGAACAATGAAATGGTCGTCACAGGATGTACGGAAGGTTCACAAACCAAAACTAAATTTGAAACGCGCGCCGAACCGGACTATTTCGCGGATCAGTACATGTGCAGTAGCTCCGCCCCCGTAGCCTTCCCTTCATTGCCAAGAAAAGTTGTCCTTGGGGGCGCTTTAGTTGTTTAACTGCAGCTAAGTGGGCGGTCGAGGTCCGCTGCGAGTCAGGGAAGCAGAGGACATCCGATGGAGAAAGGCTATGGAGGACAAGTCCACCCTCGAGTGCTACAGGAAATATAAGGAGAGCATCAGTGGGTCGCGCTTCTACGACAACAGTATTGGCAGCAGCCTCCTGTTCGAGGCGAGAGCTGGGGCTCTTCGCACTCTTGAGTACCGCAGAAGGTTCGACGACGATGTAGTCAGCAGCCTGTGCAGAGTTTGCGGTGTAGAGACGGAGACGCAGGAGCACCTCGTTCTTCGATGCAGGAGTCTCCCAACTGCTCCGGTGGAGGGCGCAACCCTCCCACAGGCGCTGGGGTTTCAAGTGCTCGAGGAAGATGGCAGCAGTGACGGTGGGGGTGGACAATACGTGGTGGCAGTCACGAAAAGGCGGCTTTCCGAGTGGTAGGCAAAGGTACGACGGACTTAAGACCTAGGCTGCCCTGTGCGCGTCTTCTGCCTTTATCGTGTGTTTTTCATTCCGTTTTTTTATTGTTTTTTTCCTTTTCTTCTTGTGTTTTATTTGTTTTATTATTTTTGTTGAGGTCAGGACACTGAGAGTGTTCCCCCGTTGCAAAGGGGCAGGCCGCCAACACATCATCATCATCGGGTGCGCGGTGCGCGCGGTTTGTGTGTGCGTGCCATGCTGTGTTCTACAATGCTTCGTTACCACGCTTATCCATTATGCACGTTGGTTACGTGATTCAATATCAAGTGTACCTTCCAAGACGATCTAGGTCCTAGTCTCGTGACTGACGGCGAGTGCGGACGTACAGCAGCCTTTTGACAAGACTGTCGCCGAGTGTACGGTACATTGTGGACTGTAAAGCTGAAGAGTGCACAGTGGATGCCTGATCTTGGTAAGTTCTAGAATATTTCTGAATTGCACAGCTAGGTTACTTCATTACATGACGTCTTTTACGCAGGAACCGAGTGGGATCGTCTGTGCGGTGTGTTCACTCTGCGGGGATGATGGCCAGAGGAAGGATGATAGACAGGTGTGTTTTACGCTATGCTCAATGCTTTCTGTGCACTTTATACGGTTGTATGAAGCATTCACCATGTGCGTTCACTACCTACAACTGCAACGGGTGGATGAAGGCGCGTTGCTTTGTGCAATACTCCGCTCGCTTCTGTAACACAAGCGTTTCTTGTCATGGCGCTCTTCTTCCTTGGCTGTTTTTCGATTCCAAGAATGCCTGTCGCTCGGCCCGCCCGCTTCCCGCTGCCGCTCCTCTACCCGGGAACTGGGTGACCTTGGGGACGCCTGCGCGATGTATGTGTCGCAGGGAGGGCAATACTCGCGTTGCCATTTTGGGCGCAGGGGACCGGAGGGGGGAGGTGCGGTAGGAGGGGAGGACTGAGAGCATGGCTCTTTCCCGGAGAGGGGACGGGGCCGCGACCGAGGAGAGAGAGAAAGTGGCCCGCTCTTCGCATTCCGCCGCTCAGAAGCGATCGCAAACCGAAGGAAGAATAATTTGCAAGATTTTTTGTAGCCCAGTTGTGATTCTGTAAATAAACTTCTTAGCGTCGTCGAAAGTTATTGAAATCGACTACAGCTGTATACTGCACGAGATCATCGCCTGAAGCTACTTGTACGATGGCTTATCACTTCGGAAATAGAACTGCTTTAAACATAACGTTCATCGCCTAGCCTTCTCATGATGCAGGTACAAATGAAGTAACTCTTCAGGAAACTCAGTAATAATTGGCATGTAGTACGCGGGGAAGAAGATATAAAAACACGCTGCGGCTGCACATGCGCGCGCGGTGCTCTGCAGTGGCGTGTGTTTGTGGCTTTCTCCGCGACTACTACACCGCGCTTGTTTTTGTTAGAAGTTAGTTGCACTATGGTTAGGATTTTAATCTGACTGTGCAAGGTCGTTGCTACGAGAAACGAACTTGCGTTGGGTGAATCCTCTTGAAGATAGTACAAGTCAGTGAATTACGTTATATTCTGGTACTAGCACCATGTGTACGTTAATTTGAACTAGCACAAGATGTTTATAATTATCAATTCTAGACAAATATGCCAGTTAGTTGCGTTTGGCAAGGTGCCTTTTGTTGCAATATTTGTGTTCGAGAAAAATGATGTGAAATATTTTTCCCGTCGTTGTATTGTTTCCTGAAGCATACTGGTTTATATTAACAGAAGTTGTTGTAATGGTTAAGCAGCACTGTTCCAAGAGCGTTTTATCCACCGTGCTGGGGTGGCAAAAGCACACCTCAATTATGTGCTTATCTAAAGTTCATGTTTCTTTTGTGAGCTTTTCTTAAGGCAGCATGAAACTGAAAAAGCGCTCTTATTTGCAGGTTGTGCGACTAAAATGTAGCATTCATTGTGAGAGTGCTACTTTAATTTTATGAAGTAATTATTAGGGGAAACAAATCTAAATTCTCATATGCAACTATGCGTGCAGAAGTTTACAGAATGCTGACAAAAGTGGTTAACGGCTTTTTTATGGCTTGCAGCACTACAAATTCAAACTGATATTCCAGGCATTGATTGGCTTTAACACGACTAGAATTACTTTCCTAAACGGCTCAAAGTTATCATATAATACAATACGTAAAGCTCGGCATTATAGAGTGTGCACATGGGCCATACATACTCTTATTTTATCAATTTATGCATTTTATATTGTGTAGCAGAGCTGATGTAATTTTCGTCATTTAAATGACCTATATGGCAATCTGCGTTCTCGAACCACATAGTGTTTACTAAGTACATAAGTTTCTGAAAGTTCGGCTTGCAATGGCACCATTACACCTGTCTGCCATGAGTCGTTGCTCAGGTTATACCTGTTCTTATAGCGCAATCTGAGTCCATCATTCAAGGGCCTTGCTGGTATATAAACATAGACTTGCCTGAATACATTGTATGTATTGTGTGTGAGCTGGAAGGTGTGTGTGGTGCGCCAACTCATGAATGTTTTCTGGTATCCTTTACATATGTACCCGGTGATCTCACCTGTTCGTGGAACTGAAGCAGACGGCAGCTTGCAGAAGAAGATGGGAGCGTTCTAACTGTGAGCCTGGTCGAGTTTATATTTTATGGTAGGCATTTGTTTCAATCCTTACAAAAAGCTTGGACATGTTGCGCCTGCTCATGAACCTATTGCACCTTTTTTGAGGGAATTCTAAGATCAAAGAAACAAGACCCTAGACGTAACTCCATTAATGTATGCTTGATGCTGGACTTGATCTTCTGTGTTGTTTTCCTGTTTTCTAACAGGATTTGCTGAAAGTTTTGATTGGAAATGCGATATAAGATGCAATTTTGACTAACTCTAACTTAACAAAAGTGTTTTTTGTCAACTACCTGCACGGGGCCTTGGCAGTACATCTAAGTGTTCTAAGGTGCACGATGTGTTGGATAAAGTTTTCTTTGCAACTCTTATATATTTACTGCGATCTTTCGTGCAGGATACACATGCATGGATACACATACATGGATTCCCTACAAGGACCCTGCGCATCAAAAGCAATCTGCCATCAATGTTAAGTAGACAGATTAAACGAAACGAAGATATGACAGGTGTACACCATATTTTTCTTTCATTTAACCTCTGCATGTTTCCCAGTGAATAAATGTTTTTATCCATTTTCTTTTGTTGAGAAATGTCTTTGTACAGCACAAGTGTTGTAGAAGGTGCATACATGCACTTTTGTATGATGCTTGGCTGCATGTGTATCAAACAGCAAACACATTGTCAGGCACAACCAATATGTGATTCCGTACTATCATCCGGACATATGATAATTCTTATCAAGCACTGTAACAGTTCTGTTTCAGGAATGTTATGAATGTCACTGTCCACGAAGCACAAGCTTGGCCGAGGGTCATTGCAAACAGGATGCTTCATACTCACAAGGAAGTCACTCATAAGGACACATTAGAATGACGGTGGTCAATATGTTTTTGAATGACATTATGAGTACATTAAAACAATTCTGAAGAAATACATTAGAGAATCAAATGAGTTGATCTCAAAGGTCGTTTCATGCTCACTAGACTATCACATGTTAATACGCATCAGACTATCACATGTTAATCCGCATCAGACTATCACATGTTAATACGCATCAGAATGACTGGCCAATATGTTTTTGAATGGCATTTCAAATACATTGCAAAATTCTAAAGGGACACATTAGAGCGTCAAATGACTGAAATGTCAGAAGTCATTAGGCTTTCTCTTTGAACTCGTCTCACATTTTTATAAGGGAGTAGTGTGAACAATTGTTATGCTATTTGTCCTTGCAGTCATTAAAACATGGCTGATTCCCCTGTCATAGGAATTAGTAACACGAAAGCGAAACGTGTCTTCATAGACATAGTTGAGCGTTGGTAGCCCATTGCTTCGGCACAAGTGCGAAGGAATGAATGCTACAGCAAGAAATTGTAATTTCACGCGAAGAACGGCAAGCTGCTCGAAAGTACACACGGAAAGAACATACACAGCATGAGCGGGACCTAACAAGTCTCGCAGCTCGACAGTTAACCCTTTAATGCCTGAATTATGAAAACGCCGAAGAAAAAAATTTCTTTTTCGCTTTTCAGCTTTAAATAGCAACCTTAACTTAAATCAGCAGTTGTATTATCCAAAATGCAACTTTAATGCATAGTTTTAGGTATGTCGCGAATTCGCGACAACCGGCACTTAAGCCAGTAGTAGCTCAATATGTTCAATGCAACGCAAGTATGGCATCGCCGCATCAATGAAGCGGATCTCTTCACGGCGACGTAAACTTCTCGTCGTCATTGTTGTTAAATGCAAGTTTGACTTTATTGCCTCCTACCAATCACGTGACATCGTGTCGGCCACCATGAGTGCCCTAGTATGTGCCCAGTATAGCCGATTTCTTGGGAGCCGACAGAATGACATGAAGGTGACGGCACCGAGAAATAGATCTAGCTCAGTACGAGACAGAGCCAGTCCTTTGTTCGGATTTTTCTGCGTGGCAAACAGATTGCTCTGCTGAACGATGTGTTCCGTGAAGGTGTCATAAAAAAATCCTTGAAATATTGAATAGGAGCTCGGACAGTGTCACATTGAGGATGAGCGGTTTTCCAGTGTGGCATTTCCCGCTGTTCTTGACAGTCTTTTTTTTCCACCGCACTGCATGTTTTAGAGAGGCACTAGCTTGGCTGGTCTACCACATCTTCGTCTTCATCCTCACTGCTCGATGAAAACACCCGTGCTTGTGAATGAAGATCGGGATCGGCATCTTCGTCTTCGCTGTCACTGAAACAGCTGTCGTCACTTTTATCTTCAGGAGGCAAGCGCGTGCGAAGCCTTTTTTTCCATAAAATGAGCAGAAGTCCATCATGAACTTGTCATACCGGCAGTCGTCACTGACTGACTCAAATGCCGGATGTCGCGAATTCGCGACATACCACAGAAGCGAGGATAATGCAGGAAATAACGTACTTCAAAACAACGTGATATATCGTGTGCAACCTCATGTGTGCGTGCACATCAAAAAAATTTTATAGGAGATGGAACTTATGTCCATCGGGCAGAAAACAACGAAGACGTGAGAGCTGCTGCACGTGCTTCGCGCTCTCCGGCAAATGATACACAGCACTGGGTTCCAGCTTGCAATACCTTACATGCAATGGCGCTAGATGTCTCGTGCCAGAAGCTACGTTCGCCGCAAATACGTGACAGCCGCCGGTGAAGGCATCAACGCGTTTCGTGTGTTACTTAATCGGCGTCTTTCGGTATGTCGCGAATTCGCGACAACCGGCAGTAAAGGGTTAAAGCGCCCAGCTCAACCACAAAGGAGGACGTACGAAACGAACGCACAAGTATACACATGATGAGTGGGAAGTGTCACAGTTGTAACTTTTTTGTGTGTGAGCAGCGCGCTCCTTTCGCAAAAGCGGCCGCGGCAATGAGCGAAGTGACCTTCGTGCTCTCAATAACTTCAACGCACACTTGCGGTGATGGTACAAGACGTACAAACCACACCCGATAACGAGATAAGCGCTCGCGCACGAGCGACCATGCCCTATGGAGGAGCGTGCGCATCAGTACGCGCGGGGCGACGACCTTCGATCTCTTCGCGCCATCTCGATAGTAATAACCATAACACACTGATGTGCCGCCGATCTCTACCGCAAACGGTAAATGGTGCATATAAATAGCTCGGCGTTATATGCTGGATAAGGTGTCGCTTGTGCCCGAGTCGGTTCGTGCCGCGCGCTGCGAAGCGAAGGGTCGTAGGTTCGACTCCCGGCTACAAAACTTTTTGTTCAAGTCTTTTTGTTTTGCCATCTGTTAGTGTATATATTTCACAACGTCATAATCGTGACGGAAATACGTCAGTGGAGCCGTGGTGGACCCCGGCTCCACTGAAATCAACCAGCTTTGCTGTTAAAGATATTCGAAGCACTGAAAAACACTATTCGCATTTATCGGCAGTGTTATTGTCATATTCGCAACTAAAGTCGCTGTTTGTGGACACCCACTTTTACCCTCTGAAAATGAAATTTTTTCACAATGTTTTTTTTGCAGTTGTGGACCCACGTTTTTGTAAACTGCATGTCTTTTTCTTGCCTACATTTTTGTTGAGTAGTGAAGAGGTTAGAGGGCCCCTAAACAACCTTCGAAAATACAAGTAATGAGCACGTTATTCTCTCCTGGTGTTTCCCGCCTTTTCGGCACATTTCGCGACGCCAGAAATCTGTTCACGTGACGTCATGAGGCAATATGCTCTCGAATGGTCCGTATAAGATGCATATCATTTGTGAATTGTCCCCTACCCTGCTTGGCCATGCAGTTACACGCCTGTTCTGCCTTGTGTCCCGTGAATATTGTACGCGGTCAACTGATTTCACTTCGTTCTGTGCGTTTTCGACTGCGCATGCGGATGTAACAGCGTGCAACCGAAAAGCACGAAAGCCTGATAGGTTCAACGCTTAATGTTGACATTGTCTGTGTGTTTTATGATAAAATAATTGACGAGGAGTTAGCGCCTGTACAAAGGGTAGTGAAGACGAGAAAGAAACCTTTCTCTCGTCTTTTGGCTCGCAGTGGTTTACAGGCCCTTTTAAAGGCGCACATTAAAATGCATGTTTACAAATACACTATCGCAAACATTAAGTATTCCTGATGTACACAGTTGTCCATGTCGGCTTTTATTGTTGTCCTGCAGAGGGGTCTTATTCCAGCACAACGAAAGTCAATGAAGCCTTCATAGAAAGAGCTTTCTTTTGAGTCTAGATCACTTTGAAAGTCCGGACTGCCGTATCATGTCCCCTGGCACCTGATGTCGCGTCATTCCTGCAAAACTATGTTTAACATAGCGATGTAAGCATAGCTACATATATACAGTATAGGAAGGGGGTGGGAAAGGGAAGTGACGATGACAGGGCTGGGCAAAGATACTTTGAAATTGTATCGCGATACGATACAAGATACTCGGGCAAGAAGTATTCGAGATACAGATACAAGAGACTTGCCGAATAATTGTATTCGATACGATAATTCCCAATTGTATCTTAAGATACTTCAATACATTTGCGAATTTGCTATAATAGATCTATATAATGAAGCAGCAAAAGCCTATGTAGAAATGTGTTTACTTGAAAATTTCTTGACTGCGAACAACTTTGTTTAGTTTTAACAAAATACCTTTTTGTATCACAAGATACAAACTTTCTTGCTCAAGGTATATTAGTTTCATTTCTAAACGACTTATTGGGATTCGTTTGGCTGCTTAACATGACAGCTCTTTAACCGCTGCGCTGTTAGTAACCGCTGCGCTGTTAGTAACAGTAGACACTTCTGTAATTTATTGGCGTCACTTGTCTACTTGGCGACCATCTAGCTGGTTGCCATCTACTTGCAAGTGCCTCCGCACGATGGCGCAAATACCGCTGTGCAGTCTTACCTTGTGCGCAAGCATATTGTTTTCGTAATACCGCATCCACCGACAGGTGTAGAGCAGCAAGAACGTTTTTAGCGATATTGTTTGTGACGCATGGTGTGAAGACGATGAACTACACAGTCGGAGTCAATTAATTGAGGACATAAAAGTCGCAAATAATTGAGGACATAAAACTGCAGTCATTTTTGAAATTTGACTTATCTGCTGGCGTAAAGCGTTCGTTAGGAACATATTCATTAACGTGCAAACTTTTACCATTTGTTGTCCGAGAGAACCTGAGCCGCCACGAAACGTCTGAGAAGTATTCTAGAGGCACAGAACACCGCAGGTTATCACTGCTATTCACACTATTGCCACTTCTAGCTCTGCGTACCTAGAGATTTGAAAGAATAGGAATACTTTAAGGTAACATAAAGAAAAAGCAATATATTTAGGTCAAATAGCAAGGTGGTTCCGTATTGAACAATCAAAGTGAATACGTATACAGGGCGTTTCACGCTAAGTAGAACCAAATAGTAAAAAAAAAACAAGTGGTTAACCGCCGCTGAATGAAACCGAAGGTATTTGGTTTGCCTTCATGTGACGCTCGTTATGGTATGTTTTGTACTAAGCTTAACTGGTTAATTAAATAAGGTCAATTATGCGATATATTTAATATTCACTTTAGGGCCAACTGCGCTTCTACAAATCGTAGAGCGCATTGCAAACGACCGATCCAGCTTTTTTGGCAGCGTGCATGCTGCGTGGTTAATATGTTCGGGATTTTAAAGAAAGACCGCGAAATATGAAATAAAACCACGTTAGCAGACAGTTACAAATTAAGAATAAAGCAGGAAAATGTATTTTAGCAGTAGGTTACAAAAGACATATTACAATAAACAGACGGGCGAAAAATTATGCGGAGGACTAGGTAATGTATGGTATGCAAACGGAGGACAACAAAGAAAGCACTTGTGCTAACAATCAAATTATCATTAAACGAACTTCTCGAGTAATTTAGCGGGAAGAACAGACAAAGTACGCCAAAATATTTCCTGTTACGTAAGTGCTTGTTCTATTGCATCTAACGTCGGCACCGATGGTGGGGCGGTTGTTAGAATCTCCTTTGCATGTACTATGTAATCTCATCGTACTATGTAAGTCAAGCTTACATCCACAAGATCTTTCAAATCGCTGATGTGTGAAAGCCGCGACACGCAAAGCAGCCCCATTCTTGCATTCTTGAGACTTTGCAACGAAGCACCACGCAAGACAAACTTCGATAGCGATAGTACAGCGGCATCAGAATTTGTGCGAGAGACGCCGCACGCATTGCAGTACGCAGCAGAGTGCAGTGGCTACGAACAACTGTCGTGACATCAACACAACAAAAAAATCCACGCATATGCACGAAGTGAATGATGATGAGAAGGCGAAGCACTGGGGATTGTTCGGTAACTGCGAATCGCCCGTGACATTGCCCACTGGCGCATATAAATGAGTCACAACGCGTATGTACAGTTATATAAAATGTGTTTATTAGTCATAATTCGTATGTCGTGTTCAGTTGTGGATTCCGTTTTGCTTTCATTATTACTGCTTTGTGGTCCGTGAAATGTAGAGCCAATGGTTCGTCGATCGGATCTAGCCTGAAGTTGGTAAAGATAAGGTAGTGCGGCGCAGCGCCCGAGAGTCCTCTATTTCGCGACCATGTGTGCGCTACGCGCGCTCTGTAGACGGTTTTGCGCATGTTGTCACCTGTTAATCAATGCGCTTGTTTTCGAGCAGCTTTCGAGCGGCGCCGCGCCGAGTACGGTCTATTTTTAAACAATATGCGCGCTGTGCTCGCTCTGTAGACGGTTTATGCACAGCTGTTTTGCACCTGCGCGTCGACTCTAGACTACGGCGAACGGACGAACATTGTGACCTCTCAAGGTGCTTCCCCCCTAAAAGAAAGAAAACATCTCGAAAAGAAAGGTAGGCTGCACGTAGACGTCCTCACGCTTGTTTTGTCGAGATGGCTCGAGCGCCATCTCGTGACTCTGCTCCACCAATAGGGGCGCTTAAACATCATCACATGTGCTCGCTGAAGTGCTCTGGCGAAAATATACTAGAATGCCGCTGTCGTTAGCTTTATTCAGGTGCCTAGTGGCAGCAATATCAGCTTGAGGACCAGAATTCCGGTCGACGTTTATTGTTTCGCATGGACGTGTTTCTGTAGCTGTATTTTGTATCTTAAGATACACGATGCATTATTGAATGTATCGAAAATACAGATACAGATACACGTTTTGCGAGAAGTATCGATATACAGATACTAGATACCCAAAGAGTATCTAATAGTACCTAAGATACATGTATCTTCGATACTGCCCAGCATTGGACGGTGAAGAACGATGCAAGGGTGACTAGGATGGAAATTAGGGGATATGGTAACGCATAACATGGACATGCAGAGTATAGCATAGCCATGTGCAGCATAGCAAGGGGTGTGAAAGGGAAGTGCTGGCGAGGAGTACAAAAAAAGGAGTGGGAGAGTAATGCACAGCATAGCCGCACATGGTATAGTGCAGCAAGGGAGTGGGAATGGGTAGTGACGGTGAGGACACATTGTTACGAGTCAGGAGGCGTTTATTGAGAACGCTCAGCGGTGAGGCTACGGAAGCAACAACAAAGTCCTCGTCGTCGTCGTCTTCTCTCACAGCTCCTCTTTCTCGCTCCAGAGGCGCCGTTACACTTCTCCTCGCGCACACGAAGCCCGCCGGGCGAGTCAGGTGTCCTCTCGTTGTGTACATGGCTTTAGCCGGGCGACGTGCGTAACTTGAGTTCTTGGAGAACGTCGGCCGCTGGGTGTGAGGCACGCTATAGTATAGTTTGCCTCCCTCAAGCGGTCGATGATGACAAACGGGCCGGCATAGTATGCCAAGAGCTTGGTGCATAGACCACGCTTCTGTACTGGGGTCCACAACCACACAAAGTCACCAGGGACATAGCTCACAGGGTGCTTACTATCGTATCTGGTTTTTGACGTGGTCTGGCAAGCTGGCGTGCGGAGTCAAGCTAGTCGACGAGCTTCCTCAGCACGACGGAGAGTCTCAGCTACTGATAGATTATCAGCAGTGGTCAAAGGGAGGATAGTGTCCAAAGTATAACAAGGTGGGCGGGCGTGGAAAAGGAAGAATGGGCTATTATAGCATGCCGTTTCGTGTCTTACTGTTTTGAACGCGTATGTTATAAACGTCAAAATCTCGTCCCATTTCTTATGACTGGATGCAACGCACATTGAAATCATGTTCGTAAGCTTCCGGTTCGCACGCTCAGTAAGTCCGTTCGTTTTAGGATGGTAGGGTGTCGAAAAGTAGAAGCACAAAAGCGCAGCAATTCCTCAACAACATCTGCAGTGAAGTGGCGTCCACAGTCGCTGATTATCACTCGGGGCGGCCCGTGCCGGAGAATGGCAGAATGTAGCAAGAATAAAGACACGGCAGCAGCAGTCGCAGAGGGGATGGCGTCTGTCTCGCAGTACCGAGTGAGGTAATCGATGCACACGACTATCCAGCGGTTACCGGTGGACTTGACCGGCGGGAACTTTTGTGGGACGCTTGTGACACTGACACCTCGTGCAGCTGGCGACATGCTGCTCGGTAGTATGGCGCATTTGCGGCCAATACAAACGCTTTTCAGCTCTACGCAGAGTCCGCGCTGATCCCAAGTGGCCGGAAGGGGGGTCATCATGCATGGCACGTATTAGAGAAGAACGGAGGCTTGCCGGTACCACTAACAGCAGTAAAGGCCCAGTTTCAGTGTAATTCTTATAGAACATTCCATTGCGAACACAGAACCGACGCGCTACCTGAGAATCTTGAGCAGCAGAAAAGTATGGCTGCAACTTTGGGTCCTTCAGCTGTTCAGCCTTGAACACGTCCACGTCGGGAAAAGCAGGATCAAGGAAAGAGAGGTAACGGTCGAAGTTTTCTGCCTCGCAGTCTGTGGATTTTAGAGGTAGTCTTGTAAGGCAGTCAGCATCGGCATGTCACAGGCCGGTCTTCTAAGATACAATGAAGTCGTACTCTTGCAATATGAGGGCCGAGTGCGCAAGTCGACCAAATGGATCACGTAGACTCACAAGCCAGCAGAGGAAGTGGTGGTCTGTGAGCATCGTGAAATGCCGTCCGTACAAGTATGACCTAAATCCTTGAACTGCGACGATTACGTACGGCAAGGCATTCCTCTTCGGTCACAGTACAGTTGCGCTCCAGCTTGCTCAGCAAGCGGCTGGAGTTCTTTATCACCAATGCATTGGACGAGTACGCCACCGACGCCCACACCACTGGGCGGAGGGGTCAAAGTGGCGTAGAATCGGTTGTGACGACAAGAGATGCTTCAGCTGTAGAAAAGAGGCGTCACATTCATCTGTCCAATGAAACGGTGCATCCTTTCGTAGGAGGCATGTCAGCGAGTGAGCGACGTCAGCAAACCAATTAATAAAATTCGGCGGATCGCACTACCGTGGGAATCGATGTTGTGCGAAGCATGCGCAAGAAGGTGACTGTGTCGCAGTTTTTCACAGTGAGCGAAACGTTACGAAATGGCGCTAGAGAAATGTACAAATGGTATACGCATACACATATATTGAAGAGTCGCACATGCGTTATATAACCAGTTGTTTACAGCTGCTTAACGATGCCAACAGCAACATGAGTGTTACCAACACCAGACGCCGTAAGCTGGTAGGTAGTGTTTATTTTCTTCAATACTGGATAGTGCGAATTGGAATAAGGCAATGAATATAGATGCACGGGACAGGCGCTACTCGCAACTAAGGTTTATTCAAAAGCGTTTCCTTAGATATATCGCAGTTGCAGTCACTGTTGCAGTTGTTAAAGTTGCGTTACAGCTGTGATGCCTATACTTATCCGTTATGACGGAGAACGCGCGCACGTTTCACACATGTGTGGAAGGGGTTCTTGGTAGTTATTCAATACGGTCATCATCAGCATGAGCGGGGAGCACCAGCAGCTGGACAGGACTCTTTATCGTATTCGTTCGTGATCCCGCCTAGGAATGGTGTAAGTGTAGTAAAATGCGAGGTATAGTAGAGCTGGTGGTAACCGCGGATGACTCTTGCGAAGAAACGATCTATGATGCCTCCTGTCCTGGACGTGGCACCGAGGTATTGTGATGCCCTGTCCACATCCAAGCCATCTTTCATGCCGTCTAAGAACCAGGCGTTGTTGGGTTTTGACAAATCAACGCCGAAATCACCGGTAATAACCGAGGACATGGTCATCTCGGCATAGTTATTCTAGGAAGCATTGACCCCAATTTTTGAATAATTCACGTGGTCGACGTTGCTGACCACGTGGACGAGTGGATGGAAGCCCAGCGTCTTCAAGGGTGCTCTGTCTTGAGTTCCCTAACTTTCCTTGCGACCGCCGCTGTGGTGTAGTGGTTACGGTGCTCCCACAGCTCCTCTTTCTCGCTCCAGAGGCGCCAATGTTCAGACTATGTGAACATTGGTCTGAACAAACATCTAAGCTAGAGGGAAAATGAGATGCATGCGGTGGTAGGCAGTTATCTATGCTTTCGCGTTTTACTGCCTGTAATGTGTTTGTAGTGTCACGTATATGATATAATATGAATGCCTTACGTGCCTCACGTTGTAGCATTCAGAAGATAAATCGTGTTTTTGCTGCTCCTATTTGAGCAGTGACCAGAAAAAAATCAAGCCAACTAACTTGTTCTTGTTGGTTAAATGCGGAAGTGTTGTTCACGTATTTCGGCGTCAGATTGTTTTGAGATATATGTATCTTCGCGATAGGAGCGACACTTTTTTACGCAGTTATAGAAACTAGTCTGCGCACATCAATTCCAAAATAATTGTTCATTCTGGCAGAACGTGGAGGGTACAGTAACTGAAGACTTGACGGATGTATGACTCTCGTACAGAATGTAAGAGTGATATTTTATTTAGAATACTTGAGCGGCGTTACCAAGAAGATAGATTATAAGCATCTATTTGATGTGCTCCTCCCGACTCTTTTCTACCGTTTGGCGTATTGCTGATACCCAGAAGAACATATTTTGAAAAGGGCCAAGAAAATGCCCGATCTCCAAATACGAAAAGCTTTCTTTTTCAAATTGCATAGAAATAGCGCACCTGTAAAAACATGGCTTCTGGAAAAAGGCACCTTCGTTAGATGAACAATAATTGAGTCCTGTGAAATAAATCAGAGAACAGTGAACATGGATTTATTGTTTGCTGGGGTGCTCTGTTCAATTGCGACGTCCTCCAGCGCGCATTAAAGTGGGAACATCCGCTACAGCCGTATGGCATAATGTTCTTAGCAGTAGAAACTCGATATGGTATAGTAATGATTCTTAATCGCCACGGGTTGTAGCAAACGCGAACGCAGGTGCGCTACGCAGATTTGCGCGCAAAAGATTCGGGTCAAAGCTTCATTGCCACTGTAGTGAGAATTAGGGAGAACTTTATCGCCCAGCCTCAAACCAGCCGACTGGGTCCCTGTCCTTGATGTTCTGAAAGACAGGAAACATTTCTACACACGGTCGCGTCATTGTATCAGCGATATATATGAGTGTACGTTGATCATTCATTTATATGTTCAGCAAACCAATAACAAAATGTTAAAAAAGGGGCGTTTTGTCCTGAGGTTAAGACACTCGCCTTCGTATCGTGGGTTACCGATTAAACTCACGCCCTGCCAAGACAATTTATTTTCTTTTATTCATTTACTTCTTTATTCTCAGGGCGTCTTTATAACATTTGTTCCTTCCGTCACTCCCCAGAGAGCTCTGGAAGTAGCACTTTAATGCTTTAAAATGCGACACTGCTCTCTATGCGGTGATGCGGTTTTTAGTCGCCACACGCAACGATCCGCTGGAAACTAGCCTATAAGAGCTCCGCTGTAAAACACTGCATCTGTTCCACAGCACGCGGCAATCGCACTTAAGGAACAATTTATTGAACTCTTGCATTTTTTTACAGCCGTCTTGCTGCCGGGCCTCCTCTTCCTTTGACAGCTTGTTCCTCTGGCGTTTTGGCGTCAGAGCACTTCTGCTGCCGTGCACGAAGGAAGTGTGAAATAACCAATACATTTCCTGTACTGATCACTAATTAAATACGTCCACCCGATGCTTTTTGAATAGCACAATTTTATGTGTAAGATTAGGTGTGATATTACTCCGATTCCTACTTACCTAATTAATCGCGTTCAGAACTGAGTTGTAAAACCAGGAATCACCGTAAACATCCTTTATTTGCGATAAAATAGAATTTTTTTAATTGCACAAGTTTTACATATGTGTAATGTAGCTTAAAATGTTTGATAACCAGAATCTCTTACAGCATATCATATGCAAAAAAATTACAGCATATCCACGGGTGAATGATGAAGAGCTTGGGCGAAGCTCGTGAAGCAATCATGGTCTCGGGATCGGCTTCTCGTTGAGCCCGTTTCGCAGCGGCTTCCTTGGCGTGCACCGTCTCAGGATCCAGCTGGCTGCCACCAAGCGAGCGCCCGCCGCTGCGCATCGTTCATGCTCCACCAACAATCCGACACGCACGGCGACGATCCAGGAGAATGAGAGAGGCGCTCGCTCCCCGCGCATCCCCGCGAAGCCCGCGCAGCAGCCAATCGGAGAGCAGCGGCACTTCTAGCGCCATCTAGTGTCGATTCACACAAGCGCCATATTGCATACAATTCTATTAGACCAACGCCATCTAGGAAATGAGACGAGGAATGGTGATGACGACACAGATTGTGTACAGCGCCATCTAGAAAAATTACACCATCTCCCGCTAAAGGGGACCATGAGGCGATGCGAAGCCGGAGCGCTTGCACGATCGCGTTCCGTTGGCGTTCTTTGGGCATGCTACCGACCTCGCGTCGTGGAACGCGAAGAGGGACGCTACGCGCGTCGTATCTTCCATCTAGCCTGGCCGTTAATTCTCACAGGGCGAGCGGGGAACGCGGTCGACAGGCGGGCGAGAGGGGGGCAGCGTAGGAGAGTAGAGAGAAGAGGAGGGGACGCGCATGCGCTCGAGCTCATCGCGGCGTTGCGCAGGAGAGAATTTCGGCATGTCTAGCCCGCGTTTCAGAGGGGAAGGGGAGAGGGGAAGGGGAAGGGGAGAGGAGAAGGGGAGAGGGTGAGTGGAGATGGAAAGGGGAGAGGGTAGATGACATGGGGAATGGTGAGGGGGAGTGGAGAGGAGGTGTGTGGAGAGGTTATGCGCATGCGCAGTAAGGGTGGTCACGCCGCACACCACCACCGCCACCACCGGACAGATACTGCCGTTTACTGCCGGCTGCCGGGAGATACGCCGGACAACGGAGACGTGACAAGGTTAGACTAAGAGGAGCTACGCCCCTAAAAAAACTGAATATTTCTGATAATATCAGAGAGAAAGCGACAAGGTTTCACCTCGGAACAAACAGCTGTTAACTCTCTACCGCAGCAGCCCCGAAGTTCGTTCTCATCCTCTAATGCCACTCAGCGGTTGCAGCTATGAGCCTTCGCGTTCATGTTGAGCCATGTTTACAAATGCTTCAGTAGAAAGAAAACCACATGCTCATTATATTTTATAGCGGGCCCGGCAGGGGTACGGGAAATACAGTCGGCGTCAGCGTAAGGCTCGGCGGACTTTTGTGAAATTGTTACACCATACACATGTGATCGAAAGCGTCATCTCGGTAGATGTCCCGAGGTATGCTTGCCAGTCAGCCGATATATTGCCGGTCGCTGATGATTCGCAAAGAGCGTCCGTAGAAGTATGTCTAGAACATCGTTATAGCCACACAACCACCAGATTTTTTAAACAGCGAAGCTCTCTAAGCCGGCTGTAATCTGTCGAACGCGAACACAAAAAAAATTTTCGGCGGGTGTTAAGAAATCTTAGGTTGAAGCGGGAGTCGAACACAGACAATCTGCGTGGCAGACAGGTGTTCTATCACGAAGCCACTCCGGCGCTTGATGCTACTTCGGAAAAAAGACCCTACAAGGAGCGAGTATGGTCTACAAAAAAAAAAAAAGCTTGGTTCGGAGTGATAATCGAACACAGCCATTCCGCGTGGCAGGCGAGTGTTCTTCCAGAGAGCCACGCCGGTGTTTCGCACTGCGTGAGAAATAAAATCCTATACATGCGTCGCGTGGCACCAGGAGTCGCGTTATAACACGCATAATACTGCGTGGCAGAATGTAGTATAAGAAGTCGATAGAAAAGGGAAATGAGGGTGAGAAGGAGCAATGTGAGGGTGAGGAGGAGAGAAGTGAGGAAGGGTCAGGGTAAAGCATAGCATACCCATGCATAGTGTGATATAGAAAGGGAGTGAGAGGGGGAAGTGGCGGTGAGAAAGAGGGACTGGATGAGATGAAAGGCACAAGTCCCACTGCCTCCTCAGTATTTGCACAATTATTACGCAGCTGCCACAATTTGTTTCAGTTGATTTGATTTCAGCTGTTGATTGGTGAAAATAAAGTGCGGCGAGCATGGACATTAACACCTTTGACACAGCAGGAAATTGCACAAAAGTGACTCTGACAACAACAATACCATCATCACCACGCATTTCTGGGTCTCCTTCCGTGTCAACCAGACCAAGATTCAGCGGAATCTATTGGAATTTGGCATTGTTGAAGTTTTCGGAAAGCGTGCGACCATGTTGGGTCCCAAACAAAGATGACACCATCCTTGACGGATCGTTGGAAAGGTTCCGCAATGTTAGAAGAACCTAACATAAAATAGCGGCAATTCGCAAAAAGCCCCAGAAATTGTTCTAAATCACGCTTTGTCTTTGTTATCGAGAAAAAGCGGCTGCTGTGGGCTTTGTCAATGCCACAGTGAACAGCGCTACTGCTGACAGTATCAAAGGGACACTAAAGTGAAATAATAAATCAGTTTACAGTGATAAATTATTCTATGAAAGTTGTACTGACGTTAACTTCACCACCACAGGCTCATTAATACAAGAGAAAAATAAGGTCAAAATTTCAATTTTATATTTACCTTCGAGATCTCCGCACGTGACGTCACGGATTTTAATATGTTTTATTCATATTTCGGTCAGACTGCCTCAACGAAATTTTCGGAAACTTGGTATGCTAAGTCAGCCCCCCCTCAAAGGACAACGTACTTCATATTGGCACGCGCGCTACTTTTTGTATGTATATGTAACCGGTCCGATACACGTATAGCCACTGCATTTCGCAAACTGCACCCGAATCTCTGAGAAGCTTCTAGATTGTTTTATAATATTCAGGTATGTAATAGTATGGAGAGCTGGGCGAGTTGGTTTGAGGACATTATTGGAAACATTTCGGCGAGCACACAATAGACGAAAACGACAGGCGAGAAGACAAACGGGCGCGAACTCACAACTCGGTTTATTGAAGGAAGTACACGAAATATATAACCCAGGGTAGCTCAAAGCGCATGTGCGTAAATTGAATCAAACAAACAAGCAAGACATAAGGAAACAACAGAAAAACACATCATGACAGTAATTTTGCAGAAGTGGTATCTACAACGTGCAGCAGGTTGTAAAAGTCAAGTGCTACTCAGAAAGGTGAACTCCTTGTCTGTTATTGCAATCGATGGGCTGCTTAGGGATTTATCAGCACACCTTATAATATTTTGTTTTATCGTAAAGACAAGGTAACTCGGGAAGTAGTTGAAGCTTTTCATATTACACTCTAAATACGGTTACCTATAATGTAACTTTTGGGCGTGAGTAACTTATGAAATAAAGGTTACAAAGGAGTTTATTTTCATGTTTTCGTTATTTTGCGGTGCCTAAAAGTTACAAAATCCACATTTCGAGCAATGCATACGTTACCAGCGCGAAAAGCGCAGTGTAACCTGTCCGTAGTAACCTATGAACAACGCTGTAACTTATGTGTACACAGCCTCACCGCGTCCCTCGCCAAAAAAGAAAGAAAGGGTAAAAGCATGGTGAAAGTATACCGCAGCCGCAAGCGCGGGTTCTCCTCCGCTTGGCGGTCGGCTGCGTTCGGCGCCATGAAGTCTAGACCGCGGGAAGGCGCCGCCACGACAGGCGCAGCGCATGCGCACCGCGGGCATAGCATGCAGCGTGCAGCGCCGAATCGCCCGGGCAGCACGCGTGAGGCACGCCATTTTCTGGCGGCGCTTGCAAACTTTGTTTC
This sequence comes from Rhipicephalus sanguineus, assembly GCF_013339695.2. Lineage (NCBI taxonomy): Eukaryota > Metazoa > Arthropoda > Arachnida > Ixodida > Ixodidae > Rhipicephalus > Rhipicephalus sanguineus. The sequence goes on from NC_051181.1 coordinate 47,151,215, forward strand.
CAATTCGCTTCCTTGGGATTGTGTGCGTTGCGTGAAACCGGTGATGCCGCTGAGCAGCAAAGACATGTGGGGTGTGCTGCGTGGCAGCTGCAACGAAACTTCTTGTGATTGTCGGCGTTACGTCGTTTTTTGTTCACCGGACGACTCCACAGCAAACGCCATTCGTTGCGACTACTGCAACCACTGCCCAGCGGCTCATGGCCTAATAACTGACTTGGGTAAGTGGCTTTTGTTTCAGATACACTTTGACGGCATGTGAGGTCTTCCTGATTTCAATACTTGTCAAATCGGGACCTTTCTCAGCTGGTAAGAGCGGCCTCGTTTGTGGATTTTGTTGTTAGAGTGCTTGTCTTAGCTGTATATATATATATATATATATATATATATATATATATATATATATATATATTTTAGTCACTTTATCATTGCGCATGACTGACCTATCGCTCGCGACACAGTGTAGAGAGATATTTTTGTCGATCTATCTGCTATCTGTGCTCCTTTTTATAGCAGAGTACCAGCGCAGCTGCGTCATGTTGTCATGTGCTATCTTTGAAAAGTAGGGTGATTATCCTTCTCCAAATAAATATCGCCTTCTCATGTGTGCTCGTGCGCAGCGGTGATTACGGGTTTTCGTGTAGTCATAAATGCGCAAGCTTCCAGTGCATGGCTGCGGCATCAATATTTTAAACCAGAGTTCTAGAACACTGTGCGTGCTTTCTGTACTTGTGAAGTGAGCTCTGCGCCGTAAGCTTTTGACGATACGCTTGGGGCACGAGTGAATATACTTAATGTGTGGTGCCACAGAATTATTTTTATGCAACACATAAACGAAACTGGTTGTCTGAGGGTTCAGCGCACCATATTGTGCAGACGGCATCGATAGCGTGACAGAATTTTACGTTTTGTTACGACACGATTCTGTCTCTTATTTCATTGTGTATTCTACGTAGGTCGTACAGAACAAGGCAGTGGAGTTGTTGAAGTGCCTACGCAGAGCGCGCAGCCTGAGCACTCGAAAGGTTAGTGGCCGCAGCACACTTGGAATTTTTTTTTCTGTCCGCCGCGGCGGTTCTGTGGGTACGGTGCTCGGCTGCCTACCCGCAGGTCGCGGGTACGACCCCGGCCGCGGCGGTCGCATTTCGCTGGAAGCGAAATGGTAGAAGCCCGTGTACGTTGTCAGTGCATGTTAGAAAACACCAGGTGGTCGAAATTTCCGTAGCCCTCCACTGGGGTGTCCCTAATAATCATATCTGGTTTTGGGACGTAAAACCCCAGATATGATGATTATTAGAATGTTTGTTTGTCCAAAAAAAAAGTTCTTATTTTGCTGCCTCTCCCTCTTCCTATGGCTTGTTTCTGTATGCTTTCGCGTGTTCACGAATGCGCACGCTTCGTTTTACAGCGCCGGAGTTTATTTGACATGATTTCTCGAAATCTCTGCGCATCTCGCTCCTTGTGCATTGAGTTATGTGTCGCAACCTTTCAGAGGCCAACTGCGGGCACGAATAATCGTATGTGTGTGGCCACTGCGCAGTCCATGCTTAGTTGAACATTTAAGCCAGCCTGTTCGACTAAGCTGCTAGTGCAGTAGGGAGAGTAAGCCCAAACGCCAGATTTAGGGTGCCCTTAGCAACTTCTAATTTCGCAAAACCTTAATCACGTTATGGCCCTCTCGAGCCATCAGTGAAGTTTGTGACGTGCGTACGTATTCAGTGATTATACTGAAACCGTTTCATGTCTCGCGTGATCGATGCACCGAATTTCACACCGAAGCCACGTTTGCCTGCCGAAACAGAAATCGCACGATAGAAATTTTGATTTTTAATAGTTCAGCACCGTAGGCCAATACCACGTAACCTTGCATGTTTTCTAGTACTACGTATCACTGTAAGAATGTAGACGCGTCAAAAACTTTGATCTATGGGCATTTCACCAGTGGCTTATGCAGTTGATGCTTCTGAAATCGCAGCTTTGAAAACGGAACTCTGTTCCGAAACGTCGCAATTACTGATCCGGTATTGGATACATGATAAGTTATTTAGTGCAGATGTCTAAACAGCATAAGGCGGTGAAGTGTTTTATTAAATTTTTGACGCCGCTGCACATTAAAAGTTATTCTGACCACTCCCTGGCGCATAATTCATGAACATATATAGCTATATACAAGACCACAAGAGCATGGCTAACGAGGATAGTGCGTTACAAGGAACCACTGCATAGAGTGCCTTGGCAGGCATTAAATCGGTTATTTGTTCGCAACTTTTCATTGTAGATGAGACAACGTTTTCGGAAGACCATCCATTATCAGATGTATCAGAACATGAGCTAGACCTTGAGGAACAGCCTGGCGTCGCCTGCCATGAAGGTAAATTGTGCTGCAACCCACTAGTCATTCCTTGCAAACACACGCGTAGCATAACGGCAAATAGTAGACGGTGGCGTGTTAGTATATTGCCTATTTTTCTTCGAGGAGTAATATTATTACGAATTAACCACTTAAGAACCATATTATAAGGAACCAATAATATTAAGAACAACCGAACAGTGCTTGTTACCGTTGCCTTCTCACTAATGCATTGCTTGTGAAGTAGAGCTGTCGTTTCTATAAACTGAATGGTGTACTTTCGTTCCATTTAGTTATGGTTTGCATGAAACTGTGCGAAGGTATAGCTATTGCATATTATGTGGCAGGCCCGTAGCCAGGAAATTTTTTCGGGAAGGGGGAGGCACTTTCGGAAAGCCTTGAAACACACCCATTTTTATTAATTTTCGATAAAACACATACAACCATTAGAATTTCGGGGGGGGAGGGGGAGGGGCACCCCTCTGGCTACGGACCTGTTACGTGGCAACCGTGGAGAATGAGATTTCCCACATCGCCGCTTGTAATGATACCGTTTTAGGACTTTAAAGCCGTATATATATATATATATATATATATATATATATATATATATACATATAAATGTACATGAAGATAGAGAAAGAGGGATTTTGCTGCACGTACACGTGTGTACAATTAGTGTCGTCGGTGTTTGCAGGGGTGTCGCAAGAAATTCCTTCCACCTCAGCACCGCGGGAAAGCGTCAGTGAAGCACCTCGGTCTTCAAAAGCCGGCAAGGTCCGCAAACACGCATATTCAGCGTGTACATTTACCACCAGATATTTTTACACCTTTGTGAGACATGTACGGGAACCGCACCTGAGCAAGGTTGATTTGATATGCACAAGGTGCACAAAGAGATTCCTGAACATGGCGCAGTACAAACTGCATACGGACAGCGGATGCGCATCATCTCAAATCAATGACTGTGGCATTCACAGTAGTCTTAAAAAGCAACCAAGCGTGTCCCCGGCACAGACGCAGACATTTGTTTCTACGGCCGAAAATGTATGCAGTTCCTCGTTCGATGCAGCATCACGGTATGCCGAGAATGATGTGCATAATGCGGTAGACGATTTTTCTAGTACAGATATCCTCACAAAGCTCTCATGTCTGGCGAGACAGCTTGAGTCGCACTATCGATGTTCGATAGGGGGAGTCGATGCAGTTGTTGCGGGGGTAAAAGATATTTTATCGACTGCTGGAACATCCGTTAATGTGTCTGCAGTTCAAAATGACAGATCAAGAAAGGCACTATATGCTTCTCAAGGAATTTATGTTCCAGCAGAGGAAGTGAAACTTCGGCATGGTGAGAAAGCTTACTTTGTGCCACTGAAGAGACTGATTGAGAACTTGCTACATCACCCGAGCTATGCGCGCCTCTTTCAGTGTGCATTGGAGACGTCAAATGATGCGTTGCTAAGAGATTTCACTGACGGAACACGTTTTCAAATGCACCCAATTGCAAGTTCTCATCAGATGAACACTATTGTGATGCTTTTGTACAGCGATGATATTGAATTGACCAATCCTCTAGACATGAAAAGAGGCCGTAGAGGCAAGCTAACTGTGTTTTATGTCTCTTTTGTTAACATTCCGCCGTCAGAAAGATCCAAAGTAGCCAGCATATTTTTACTTGGAGTGGGAAAAGCAAGTGCGCTTAAATAACAAGAAGCAAAGCATTTGCTCCTTCAAGACTTTGTTTCCACGTTAAATTCACTCCAAAGTGGCTGTGCACTAAAGACTGCCTGTGGTAAAGAAGTATTTTTTGGTTTTTTGCTCGCCTATGTTGGGGACTCCTTGGCATGCCACAATATAGCAGGCTTTAAAGAAAGCTTCACTAAGAATGTCCGTTTGGCGTGCCGGACCTGCAAAGTTCCTACAACTGATTTTCATAACTTTCATTATGAAATACAATGCCCACTACGTACAGAGTCCCAGTACCAAGAGGATTTGCTAGCGCTTGAGGCAGCAACTTCAAAAAAGGACCGTACTGAATTGTCAGCACAGTGCGGAATTAAGTCAAGATCTGTCCTTGCGGAAATCGCTAATTTCTCAGTCCTCACAGACTTGCTATATGACCCAATGCACATTCTGTTAGAGGGGGTCGTTCCTCTGGAGGTGGCATTGTTCAGTAAGTTTGTTGTCAGGGAGGCAATGTGGATGAGTTTCAGCGAACTGAATGCTGCCTTGTCACAGTTCTGCTTTCATAGACATGTCAGTAAAAGTGATTACCCCCGGAGCTTTGAGTCAGACTTCAGCTTTCCATGTTCGGCAAGCTCCAGTTTAATACTACTAATGCATTTTCTCATTATTATCGATGGATATATGCCTGAAGAGGCTGTACAAGATCCTCATTGCGAATGTTTTCGGCTGTTGTGCGTCATCACACAATTATTCATTTCTCCTGTTATCTCCCCAGATGCACTCAGGGACATTGAATGCATGGTAGCGCGCCATAACGAGCTTTTTGTGCAACTATATGGTTCTGATTCATTCAAACCGAAACTACACTTGCTGGTGCATATGGTTTCTCAAATACGGAGATTTGGTCCTTCCCACCACCATTGGACCATGCGATTTGAAAGTAAAAATGCTCTTCCGAAATCAAAAAAGTTCTGGAATTTCAAAAACATTCCATTATCTGTTGCCAATTACTATCAGATGAGAATGTCCAATGACTTGTGGGAGGGGCCTCGTCAGCCCAAGCTGGTGGCTACGGAAAGTATCACTGCAACAAATGTAGGTGCACCAGTGTGCTTGGCGTCGGCTTTTTTGCCATCTGGACTGGACCCTTGTGCTATTGGCCTGACAGCTATGTCCATGCACTCTGCCTTTGTCTCTGGTGTCAAAATCTCTGTTTCTGATGTGGTTGTATTTCAACAAAACGAGGTTACGATGTTTGGCGAAATACAAACAATTGTACCTTGGTTAGGCAAGACTTTCATCTCTCTTCTGGTCTTAGCCAAAGTGAGCTATTCACAACGGCTGAATGCATTTGTGCTGCTGAAGACACCGCACAGTGTTGTGATTAAACCTGAACTGCTTTTGTATCCCTGGCCACTTTATACTTACGCCAGAAATGATGTCGTTTATGCTGTCACAAAATGTATCCATGAGTCACCTTTCTTGTAATGCCTGTGATTTTGGCGCCTTTTATTCCTATCGTTGCTTCATGCGAATAAAATGCAGCATGTACTTGGTGTGAGAGATGCCTTGTGAATAAAGCTTGTTTTCTTTCTGCTTAGGAATTTCATGACTGGCTCCTTCACAATATGCCAGAATTCTCTGACAGCGTTCAGCCTGTCCTGCAAGGAAAAGCAGTTTCAGAAAGGCTGCAAAAAAAAAAAAACTTTCCCGGCAGCTACGCGCAGAATTGACCTTGTTTCTGGAGTAAGTTTTCCTCTTCGCTGTTGAACCATGCTGTTCTATTTCGCTGTTTTAGATTGAGTTCTCAGATCTTAATTTTAGATCTAAAGATACACTACAGCACGCAGCTTAAGTCATATGGTTAGTTACAACCTTGGTTACAAAGTTACTGGTTACGTAATTTAAACTTTTTTAGCGCGCACAAAAGACAAGGACAAGCAAGAGACACACGAGCGCTAACTCTCAACTGTTTATTTTTTCAAAGGAACGATACATATAAATACCCAAAAACCAGCATAGAACATGTGCGGCGCAAGTCATGTGACACACTGTCAGAAGGGCTAAGCAGAATTTAAAAAAACAAACTCTTTATCTGTTAGAGCCACCGAAGGGTGACTGATGCATTTCTCTGCACACCTATTGATATAAAATGCTTCCGTAACTTCCCGTGTTAGTTTGTCTTTATCTGCAAACAAGATATCTGTATCATTGAAAACGGGTTCACAATGGCATGATTTACAATGATCAGACAAGTGTGAAAATGTTTCTTTCCCTAGTGAGTTAGCATGCTCTTTAAGCCGTGTGTTGATACAGCGGCCAGTCTGTCCTATGTACATACTTCCACAGGTTAAAGGTATCCGATATACCACCCCTTTTCGGCATTTTGTTACCTTCGATTCCTCCTTTAAGCCACAGCTGCATTTATTTCCCCCCACTCTGAACTTTTTTGCAACGGCCTGGCACAAATGTTGCGCCTTAATGGGGGCGCTGAAAACAACTTCAATTCCATATCTTCCGCCAACTTTCTTTAACCCGTGAGAAAATTTATGAACGTATGGCAAAACCGCACAGTGCCTTTTATCTTCATTGAAGCGTTTCCTTGAAGGTGATGCCTGCACACCCTTCACTATCCTTATAACTTTATCAACAGCTCTGTTGATAGCCTGCTCCGGGAAGCCTACTGAGGATAGCCGTGCAACTTGTTTTGAAAAGCTCTCTTTCATTGCATGATAGCAAGACTTCACCATGGCCCCTCGAAGGCAAGACACTGCTATTCCATTTTTTACAATCTTCGAATGCCCCGACTTGTACTGGAGCAGGGGCTTTTCCGATCTAGGGCTGTACATCCAGCACATGTGGCTAGGCAAAATTCTTAGTGAAAGGTCTAAAAACTGCAGTTGTTTGTCTTTTGCTAACTCATGGGTGAACTTGAGTCCCAGGCCACATTCACGAAATACTTTCAGTATATTCACAGCATTGTACCCATAGTCAGCCCCATCAAATATAATCAAAAAATCATCAACAAAGCGGAAAATTCTTTTTGCCATGCCTTGAACGGCATGATGAATTTTTCGGTCCACTCGTGCCAGAAAAATATCACTAAGTAAGGGGGCTACCTTTGAACCTATACAGATGCCAGATTTTTGCACATACATTGCTTCATTCCACCCGACATAAGTAGAATTCAAATAAAACATCAGTATCTCTGTAAAACTTTCCACCGGAATTCCGCATTCATTTCTAAATTTGATTTCATCATTCTCTTGACAAATGCACTGTTTAACACTTCTTAACAACTCTGGGTGCGGAATGGAGTAAAATAAATCCTGTACGTCAATACTGAAGGCACCACATCCTTTGGGGTTTTGTTCTCTCAGATATGTCACAACCACTTCAGAATTACCAATTACCAGCGGGTCAGAGATTTTTAACGTGGAAAGCTGTTTCTGGATAAAGCATGCTACTTGTTGCTGCCAAGTGTTCCTTTCAGTTACAATGGCTCGGAACGGCTCGCCAGGCTTATGCGTTTTACAAGAAAAAAACACTTCAAGGTGAAGCCCCTTTGCTTTTTTGACAGAATTGCAAAGCTTTTCCAAATTAAAGGAGGAAAAAAGCTCGATGGCGCGCAATTTTTCTTTTGCCGGCTTTACGTTGACCTTTTTGAAATTCTTTTCGATGGCTTCACAGGATTTTTTGCCAAACATGCCATCAGGCAAAATAACAAAACAACCTTCTTTATCAGCTGTTAAAACGCGTAACCCTCTAGAGGCTAAGTCTCTTGCTACCCGATTGAGCTTTTTGGGGTTATCCGAACTTCCTCGCGCTGTTTTTACTTTCGCAATAGCATCTACACATTCGGAAACGCACCTTGCTCTTTCTTCTTCAGGAACGAGGCGGGAAATGGTTCTCGATGCTGCAAGCTTGGCAGGGGGACATAATTCCGGTTCCAAAGCGAACTTGGGTCCAAGCTGAAGAAGCTGGTAGTCTGTCTCAGGAATGAAGTAGTCCCCAAGTCTTACCACTCTACCTTCACGGATTGGTGGTTTTTTGGTAGTGGGCAGAAGAGGTCTCACCGTGTTTCAAAGGAACTCCGTAGTCCTGTCCGCTGTTTTGCACCAGTCCAGGAATAGGCGTCGGCTGGATCCGCCACACTGTGTATTGCACGCTATGCGCAGGCAGTCTTTGTGGTAACGCACTTGCCGCCAAGATTCAGAAGCGATAATACGGCATATTCTTCTGCTGTGTCCAATTGACGGTTTCATGAAGCCGCATAGATTTTGTACGTCGGGAGGGCACGTAGAATGTCGAACATGCCACGAAGCCACACGAGCTCGGCACACGCACAGTGCTATTAGTGAAGCCAAAATTGCTGGGTTTCCAGGAGGAGAATTAAGACACGGAAAAGAGCCCACGGTACTAGAAACGTATTTCAGTAAGACAGATAACTGGGCAAGTTGGTATGGATCCATAATTTTCTCACGGGTTAAAGAAAGTTGGCGGAAGATATGGAATTGAAGTTGTTTTCAGCGCCCCCATTAAGGCGCAACATTTCTGCCAGGCCGTTGCAAAAAAGTTCAGAGTGGGGGGAAATAAATGCAGCTGTGGCTTAAAGGAGGAATCGAAGGTAACAAAATGCCGAAAAGGGGTGGTATATCGGATACCTTTAACCTGTGGAAGTATGTACATAGGACAGACTGGCCGCTGTATCAACACACGGCTTAAAGAGCATGCTAACTCACTAGGGAAAGGAACATTTTCACACTTGTCTGATCATTGTAAATCATGCCATTGTGAACCCGTTTTTCATGATACAGATATCTTGTTTGCAGATAAAGACAAACTAACACGGGAAGTTACGGAAGCATTTTATATCAATAGGTGTGCAGAGAAATGCATCAGTCACCCTTCGGTGGCTCTAACAGATAAAGAGTTTGTTTTTTTAAATTCTGCTTAGCCCTTCTGACAGTGTGTCACATGACTTGCGCCGCACATGTTCTATGCTGGTTTTTGGGTATTTATATGTATCGTTCCTTTGAAAAAATAAACAGTTGAGAGTTAGCGCTCGTGTGTCTCTTGCTTGTCCTTGTCTTTTGTGCGCGCTAAAAAAGTTTAAATTATGGATCCATACCAACTTGCCCAGTTATCTGTCTTACTGAAATTACTGGTTACGCATTCCTGAATGGCTCTGTAGCCATTCAGAAAGTTTGCATGAGCCACTGGTTTGGATAATGCACGGTGGAGCTTCTAACAGTGCATGGGCAGGTGCTCGGGCTGTGTTTTTCAGATATCACATGTATTCTCGAATGCGGAAAAAGGTACATCATATCGCCCGCATGCGATTAAACCTTGAATTAAGTCGCAAGTGCTACTCTGTTATATCAGTGGTCCTTGCTGATATTGTGCATCATCTTTCTGTGGCGAGGGATAGAAGGATCTGCATTTTTTTTCTTTTAGTGAGAATAATCACATTACCACTGGGAACAAAGGGGAGCGTCGCTCAATGTACAAAGTCCTTGGTGAAGCACTCGCCGCGAAATACCCAATGATGTTGTGGGATGAGCCTGAAGAGCACCTTTTGGCTACGGGGACCCATGTTTATGTAAGTACTCTGAAAAGCGCTGTGTATAACAAGCTGATGCTCCTTTCAAATGAGAGTATACTTTTTATTCCAATCGTTGTAGGCAGTTCTGTTCGCTTCACTGGTTCATGTCAGAGCACACCTTGTCCTTCATCGGCATTCAAAGGTTTACAAGTGTGCTCTGTTTCATTTTTACTTCCTCAAAGAACTAATGCAGCAAATTTGGTGGTGGTAGCTGTTCTAAGTTAATGTCTTTAGAGTGCATATGACTATTAAATATGTGCCACTTTAGGTAGAAAAAAAAAACAGTTTTTAATTTGGAGGTCGCAAGCATATTTAATATCTTTCAGAGCCTATTCATCAAGAGGTTGACTGTGGCTCGAAAGGTGCGGAATCACAGAAAATCGAAAAGAGCGCATGTCACTGTTCTTCCACCCACCACTGAGATCACAAAGGAGAATGCTGTTGCCGAGATACAGCTTTGTTTGCATGTGCAATTTAGATTACATAGTTTTGAACATTGGTAACTCGTAGTCAATTTCTTTCTATGTGTTTCAGGCCTTAAAAACGACCCATTTGAGCGCCGTGACGCTTGACACAGAAAGGATGCAGGCCCTCCTTAAAGTGACGTACGAAGAACGCTGCAAAAGCCATGATGATCCACTGCCCCAGTATTTCTTGCTAGAAGAAATTGTAAGTGGAAGTCTCTTTCCGAGTCTCAAAGAATGCATGGCGAAGAATGCATGCCGGCATTTTCTAGTATTCTGCTGCGCGGAATAGCAGGTCACTGATATATAAAACTGTGAATTCTGTAAGTTCCGATCCTACTCTCGCGTCGAATTTTGCCGAGCGAGATTTTCTCTTCCATCGTGATAAAGGAGCGCGATTTATTGCCTAAATGCACCGAAACGTTGCCTCCGAGACGGCATGCGCAGCCTCATCTCGGAGGTCATGACCAAGATTAGCGACAGCGCGAAACAGATGCGTCAGTATATTAGTGCTCTGAAGACGTCACGTGTATCAGAAGCGGCTGAGTAAGTTGTGCTCTCAGTTATCGAAATTCTCCTTTGCTACTTAAGACGTTTTGCAATTTGCACGGCCTGTGAATCTTGTTGCCGTAGTGTGCTCCGCCGTGCAGAACCATGGAGGAAAAAAAAAACAGCTTCGGAAGGAGCTCACGAGTCGTGCACAAGCCAACCTCTTCGAAATAAATGTTTTGTTTTACGGGTCGATTGATTCCGCGCAGGCGGTATATTTGCGCACTTGATCAATAAAAACGGTTTATGCGTGACAGCACGTGTTCATCTACATGAAACGTATGTGGACTCGTGTTTAAGCTGAGGTTTTTGTCATTCTAAGCTGTATTTGGTGTCACCAGTGCGCCTAATCTCACACTATTTTGAAGCAATGTGTTCTGTAACGACTACGTCTTGCTGTGGGTGCGCGAATACTCAAATAGTGAGCGGACGAATCATTCGAATCGCGATGATAGAGGGAAAGGTCCACGTGATGGCGGCCTACGAGGCCGTGCCGTCGTCGATGCATTACTTTAGATGCAGGAGAAAGCGCGAGGTCGTTTCGGCTGAAGCGCTCAGGCAGAGCGTTCTCGGTGCATCATTGCGAGCCACGCCGCCCCCTTTTTGCCTGGCCGCGAGTGGCCGCGCTACCATGACCCCTGAGATCGGCTAATCTCGGAGGCCATGGTATATCTAGTATGCGATAGTCGGAATATTCGACGTGAACACCCGCACAGTGCTAGAGGTCGCGTGCGCCGAGGACATATACTCTCGCGCTCAAGGTCGTCTAGCGAATGATCCATGTCATTTTTGGCACAAAAGTAGCCTCGAGCATAACGCAGCCGTAGTGCATGGTCCTTTGTCTGTCGCGCATATTGATCTTGCGGTAATCCACATGCTGTAAACTTGGAATAGCCCTTCCGTATTCTGAAGGAAAACTGGAAAGCAAAAAGGTTCTATGCAAAAAGATTCCAGCAAAATGCAGAACTGAGAGCCTCATCGGTGTTCAGCACAGCAGAACATCACGCATTCATTAGCATCCTAGCAAAAAAAGCACCTTATTTGTTCAACAGGGATCCCATATATAAAAATGTTTTCTTTAGTTTCGTTACGCCCATGCTAAAAATAATATGGCCTAGCTTGAGAACTTCACGAGATGTATAAACCAAGGTCTTGGTACCTTCCTCAATCAAACACCAAAAACGTGCAGGCTCTCTGAATAGGCTGGTTGTTATTATTTCAACTGAGAAGAAACAAATGAGTTGCCTTCTTTTTTAAATTTAAAGGCACAGGAGTATCGCTCTGGAGCATGCCAGTACTATTTGGAGCTATGCTTGGAAATCTAAGTATTGAAATAGTCTTAAGCAGTGTGCATGCAGTAGCTAAGTGCTCCGAAATGCATATTTAGGCGCTCCAAACTGCTCCAAAACTAACATTTTGTTAGTCCAAATCTCGATTCGTGAGGGGGACCAGTGCACTTATCCAGTAATTAATTGTTATTAAATGGTCGAAATTAATATTGTATTGCTTTACGTCCTCATATCATGAGGGATATCAGAAACAAAGCTTTATTTTGTCGTTAATATTAATCATCACTCTTGCTTTATCTTGACTGTTTTTCTCCAGCTTTGCATCGAAGTCGAGCTTAGGTTTAAAAGCAGCGTTGGTGACCTGGAGAGAAAGCTAAGAGCAGTGTCGGAAGCGTTTTCATGCAAAGAACAACGTGAATGCACATTCATCGACATCGTCAAGCACTTGCAAGGCCATTCAAGGCACACGCTTATCAACGAGGTTTGTGGAATGATTACTAGATGCATACACTTATCAATTACTGTTGCATCAAGCGCTTTCTCACAATTTGAATTTCGCTTTAATTATCACAGTAATATAAGAATGCTCCAAATTCTTGTTTTTTTACGAATCTCACTTGAGTATGCTGAGAAAGAATTTTTGCCGTGCTGTTTCTTCATGGCGCTATTGTGATATTTCACAGATGGCTCTACCGGATGACGTGCAAATCACTGCACCCCATGTGTATACCTGTCCTGAACACACTTGCGTTTACGCTGGAAGCGCTGAGCAAAGAATCCGGATGGCTAATATAAATATAGAGCGGGCCCTCATTTTTTGCCTGCTGACATATTACATCAAAAATCTTGAGTACCCGTCTGCTTTCTCACCAGTCCTTGTCCTGCTGCATAAGATTGCCTTGCCGGACCCACCCGTGCCTCGTGGACTGCTCACAAACCGCCTGAAGAATCTTCTTTTGCTCTTGAGAAAGAAGAATGTGTGCTAACCTTGTACTCCACTGATATTTTTGTTCGTCTTGGTTTTGTGCACCGTTTTGCTGGTTGGATATTATATTGTATACAGGTCACATTGCAGCATATATGAGAGTTGCCTTTTGAGTCCTTGAGAAAGCACGAAGGACATTTTAATAAAGGACGTTTTGAAAGTAACCTATGTCTTTTCGATTGCTGTATACCTTTGCAAAGGTTACATTCCGAAAGAAAAGGGTGTAACGTATATAAACAAGATTTAACCTTTAATTTTGTAACCATTAGAAAGGTTACAAATGTAAAGGTTACTTTTATGTAACTTTTAGGTTATAGGTGCACAAAAATGTGAAAAAGTTCAGCTTTGCATAGGTTACCATATTTAGAGTGTAGAAGGTGTCCTGATAAATGCGTAAGTGGGGTTGGGCTGCTGCCGCTGATGTAATCAGGGTCTGCCCAGAGGACCGGAGCCAGCCAGAGTCCCGGGGAGATGTCGAGGAGAGGAGCCCGGAGCTGTTAACAGTAACGTTTATTTACAGGTAGCGTGTTGCTACATGATGGGGTTAGCATCATGGAAGCTCTCGGAGCTCGTGAGAGCTTGAGAGAACTTGTGAGAGCTTGTCGGGAGCGCATCGGCGCTCGCATTTTATGTGTTGGCCTTCCCAGGGTTCCCTGTAGGAAAAAACAATGGAGGCCAGGACAGTCCAATGAAAATTTCCATCTTCACCTCCGCCCCCAAAAAGGGGAAGGTGAAACGCCGCCTCCTTCCCAACCCACGAAAGGAGAAAGAGGCACATCCAGTTCGTCCCATGGCGAGGGAAAAACACTGCCCACCGCGCACACACGGCACAGCACGAAGACGTTGAGTCTTACGTGGAAGTCAATTTCGTAGTCTGTTGCAATGATGGTTATGCGCGAGGCAGACCACGAATTGTGGAAACAGCGGCAACAAGGCGCCACGGAGAACATGGGAAATGCATCCGCAGACAATTCCCAGACGCTGGGTCCTTTGTCCGGGGCACCTTGACGACAAAGCAAGCCGCCTCGACGGCCAACAACTCTTCCTAAACTGTCAGTCGGTCAGGCGTGCCCAAAGGGTTTTACGAGGGGCGCAGACAACCTGAGAATATTAGACGAACGACCTTCGTGTTGTCGCCGCTCTTGGGGCATCTCTGAACCGCTGACCCGGAAGAAATCAGGGTAGTCTTAGCCGCAACGTCTCATGCGTCAAAGCGGCGCCAAGCCAGGCAGGCCGATCATAACAGCCCGTCCACCGTCACAGGAGGTCTCGAAGGGGTTGCAGCACCAAAGCACTCCGCAGAGACCGTAGATCTGCTCCCTTGTAGACGTTGACGCAGGCTGCACCAATCTCTGGACCTGAGCCATGGCCAGCAAACGCCAGAAACGAACCACGCAAGACCCGAGGCACAACAAACATAGGGCACTCAACTGACCTCGAGAAATGCCAGGTTACAGTTTTGGTAAAACTCCCTAGAAATTTACAATTGGTGCGCTCACTCGTGAAAATCAAGAATCAGATAACGAAGCCATAACAAACTCAGACCTACTACGTGCGAAGCAAATCAACAGCCTAACGTTTTGTATCATTTCCCAGAGAGATTCACAGCGTTCAAGGCACGCAGGTGCTACGGGCGGAACAAAACGAAAGGAGGTAGTTAATGAATTACGCCTCTCACAGTATAAGTAAAACTCAAAATCAAACTTGCGCGTATGAAAATAAAACAAACAGAGAAACAAAAACCTACACTACACTGATGCGCATACTAACAAGTGCGCTGCAATTTACACAAGGTTTATACAGAGGCTTTTACCCTCAGCCTACCTCTCTGTTAAAAATCAACTTGCGCAAAAAACATAAAACAAACAGAGAAACAAAACCTACACTTCAATGCAAGAACAGAAGGTTTAAACAGAGGCTTTTACCTTCAGCCTACTTCTCTGTTAAAATGAGCGCAAAACCCTCTACTCGGGTGCTAGCTTTTGCAAAATGTAAGCAAACAAGCAGTTTAGCAAATATCTCAATGTCTGCAGTTAAGATGAGGAGGAAAATAAAACTAAAAAATCGACAGTCCTTGCTCATCGGCAGACATGCAAACGTTAGACAGCTAAACAAAACAATAATAAAACTGGATACAAGACAAATTCTTAGTATCCTTCGTGACACTGCGTAAATTCATGCGGCAACCTTTCAGACGTGCTCTGGGGGGACGCGCATACCACAGTTGTCGATGGGCCAGATCGCGACGGAGGGACAAAAAGCCAACCTGTCCGAAGCACACAGTGGCGGTGACCTTTGTCCCGCGGGCCCCGAACTCCGACAAAGACCCAGAGCAGCGGTCACCCTCTCGCAAACTTGGGGGAGGACCTTTGTCGTTACAGTCGCGTACGCACCACCTCGCCTTGCTCCACCGTTTAGCCTTCACCAAAGATGAAGAAACCAGGCGACCACTTCGGCGTCTCTTTTTCCTGGCCCTCGCGACACGCTTCATGCATAATCTCGATTTGTGCGAGACCCGCAACTTTTGGCTTTTAGAGAACTTATTAGGGGTTTCCAGCCTCCGCTCAAGGCAACTTGGACCTTTCCCCTTTTTCCGAAGTTTTCGCTGGCGCCTTTTTCTTTCAGGGCAGCACGGAACGCTCCCCGACTCGGCAATAATACTCGGAAGTACATTGCTCAAAACTCCAGGCGGCTCAACTAGCTTATCCTCGGCGTTATTTCTAGCTGTCTGCTCTTCAGAAACAACGCTACAATCGCCACTTGCTAAACCAGCCGGCTCGCCATCAGATGTCTCTCCTTGATGAGAGTCATCACCTCGCGCTAATCTAAGCGCTTCATCACCTCGCGCTATGTTGAGCGCCTGTTCCTCTCGTGGTAAGCTAAGCGCCTCATCATCTGAACTTTTACAGTCTGCTTCGTTAGCGCTTTCTGCTTCCGGAACCTCATGAGCAGACTCACAGGCCATCGGATCCGTCATAGCTGCCGCCAATTCGTCACCAAAACAAAGGCCTTTCGAAAGCATATCCACGTCATTCTGAGAGGGATAGTGCTCGGGCAGGTTTTGGGACACCAAAGTTTTCGTGGCGAGCAGTCTGAACGGTCCCTCACTCTCAACGCGGGCTAATGGCAAACACACACTTTCATTTTCAACTACTTGCCATGCGCACGGGCGTTCCCCTGTGGTCACCTCATTTGTCGAAGAGTACGGATGTACACTATCAAACGTTGCGGCAGAGTCCCGCGGTACGTTTTCCTCAACTAATTCCTGAATGGGGGGTTTCAATTGTTCCAGATTATTGTCGCTGCTGTCCCCAAAACAGAGAGCATTCCTAGGCTTGCGGCAGCCGATTGCGATGTGACCTAGCTCTTTGCAACGGTGGCATACAACCGGCCTCCTAGCCTTAAACGCCTTTTCTTTCTTTCGATCTTCTGAGTGGCTCACTGTAGACGTGGACTTAGCAGGACTGCCTTTCTTTTTCTTATCTGAGGGTGCTATCTCGTTATTCGGGTTACTTGATGCCTGATAAAGTGCTAAAGCCAATCGCCTTTTCTCATTTATCTTGTCTTCTTCAGCCCATCTTTTGTTCTTCTCAACTTCCTCCCAGCACTCCTCAATTTCATCATCCTCCGCCCCGCATTCCTGAATAGCCTTAATCAGCTGTGACTCTCTCTCTTCTCTCCCAACCTTAATTCCCAGCTCTTCACACAGTAGTAAGAGGTCTGGTCTCTCTAGCTTCTTTACCAACTCCATGGTCTTCACGAGTGAGGACTTTCTACCCGCCGTGACGTTAGGTAGCGAACAAGCGAAGCCTAGACGCACGGTAAAACACTGCCAGTTTTAGAACATGAAAACTAAAATGGTGAATAGCTGTGACGTATGGTAGCGGTACAACGAAGCCTATACGCACAGAAGATTACACACAGATTTAGAAAACTTCAAAAGCTAAAACCTGGCAAAACTCAAAGAAAGTCAAGCACTCACCATATCGTTGAGGCCCGAGTCAAGCATGGGTCATCCCGTTGCTGCTAACCAGTTGATGTGTTCCAGTTGTCAGCAGCATCCCACCGCTGCCATCCAGTTGATGTGATCGGGGGTCTGCCCAGAGGACCGGAGCCAGCCAGAGTCCCGGGGAGATGTCGAGGAGAGGAGCCCGGAGCTGCTAACAGTAACGTTTATTACATATTTACAGGTAGCGTGTTGCTACATGATGGGGTTAGCATCATGGAAGCTCTCGGAGCTCGTGAGAGCTTGAGAGAACTTGTGAGAGCTTGTCGGGAGTGCATCGGCGCTCGCATTTTATGTGTTGGCCTTCCCAGGGTTCCCTGTAGGAAAAAACAATGGAGGCCAGGACAGTCCAATGAAAATTTCCATCTTCACCTCCGCCCCCAAAAAGGGGAAGGTGAAACGCCGCCTCCTTCCCAACCCACGAAAGGAGAAAGAGGCACATCCAGTTCGTCCCATGGCGAGGGAAAAACACTGCCCACCGCGCACACACGGCACAGCACGAAGACGTTGAGTCTTACGTGGAAGTCAATTTCGTAGTCTGTTGCAATGATGGTTATGCGCGAGGCAGACCACGAATTGTGGAAACAGCGGCAACAAGGCGCCACGGAGAACGTGGGAAATGCATCCGCAGACAATTCCCAGACGCTGGGTCCTTTGTCCGGGGCACCTTGACGACAAAGCAAGCCGCCTCGACGGCCAACAACTCTTCCTAAACTGTCAGTCGGTCAGGCGTGCCCAAAGGGTTTTACGAGGGGCGCAGACAACCTGAGAATATTAGACGAACGACCTTCGTGTTGTCGCCGCTCTTGGGGCATCTCTGAACCGCTGACCCGGAAGAAATCAGGGTAGTCTTAGCCGCAACGTCTCATGCGTCAAAGCGGCGCCAAGCCAGGCAGGCCGATCATAACACCGCTCTCTAAAAGGCTAACGCGTACGCAGTTTGCAACTTACAACCTCAACTTACCCCGCCATAATTCGCTAATCAGGAACACGCGAGACACCACGTGCACATGGTTTAGGTGTCTTTGTCAGAACTCGCCTTGCACACCAAACAAAACATCCGTATGCAGCAATAGGCCAGCTTAATCTGTAACTAAATGCCACAATCAGCAGGCGCGCTGTTATGCAGTCGCTTTCTTACTGCCTGCTTGCTTCCCTTCCATTACGTGGATTCTACGCTCTAACCATCTTCCCCATTCGACGCACACTGTGCCTAAACAACATCTGTAAAAAGTTAGCTCAGTCCTTTCCGAGCCGTTTAATTCGCGTCCCGCTGTCACATGTTTTCGTCGTCGCAGATAACGTCTTCCTGTATCATCTCGACCTTTACCTCAGCGTTTCAGCAGCCAGAAAACATGCGGTGTGGCATGATTAACCTAGAAGTGGCCGAAGCAGCCCAATTGATGATGTTTTGCCTGCGCTTTACTAAAGTGCTTTCCCACGTCGAGAACAGCAGAGGTCACTGATGGCGCCAGAGTGACATTATCCCTAATTTTGACAATGAGTGTGGCCTACAAATTAATTATCAGAGCCCAAAGTGCTTAGGCACCCTTGGTCATAAAATGTGAAACCCTGAGCAGTTCTGGAAACTCATTCATGACAGCAGCGCAGAAGTGAGAGAATGTGTGCGGCGCCGTTCAGTTTCGACTTGCTCTAGCTGTTCACTACACGCGATGCGCGCAACCCATGGCTACGTCAGAGTACTCTGTGCCAATTATTTACGCGTTCACAGAAGGAACATTGCTGAGAAAAACATTTTCGTTGCGTACAGTTTTTTCTTCGTTGCTGTTTTTGTTGTTGCCTACCTGCAGAAGCTACTGCCATAGGCTGAGGATCTTCGTGACACCTGCCAGGTCTTCTAGCAGGGGTGTTGCCAAGGGGTTTTTCAATTTTGCTTGCGTATATATGCACGCACACATACCAACGTAGTACGCACGAACATACATAAAGTATGGCTGAACTTCCCCCCGAAAAATATTTCTGGCTACGCCCCTGTCTGCTAGCATTGCTTTACGCGCCTCAAGGAAAACCTGTCTACATCTATGAGAACCGCGATGATTTAGACGAGGCATTTCTTCAGGAAGAAGAAGCGATTGATATATTGAACAAGCGCGCCCACCTTTTCTGTGATGCTCGTAGGCGAGTTTCTAGGCTGCAAACTGTGTACACTTTAGCCCTTTAAAGGGCAGCTGCAGCTCACTTTCGCACACGCTAGACACGAATAAAATCTGAGCATACATTTTTCTTGACGAAAAGCCACCAGAGCAATGTTTTGCTGCAGCAGAATAATTAAAACTGTAGATTTATTCAAAATGCAAGCTGATAACAACCATCAATCGCACTGAGTGAGCACACACAGCAAGAGCCATTTCGGCCCGTTATATCTCGTGAAAAAAGCAAATGAGGACATATGATATTAAAACTGTGTTTTCACTGACATAAGCGCTCTTCGATAAAATTTTTTTGTCAGAATTGAGACCGGAGTTTTTTTCGTTTTATTTTTTGAAAACCAGCTTTTTTTGAAAATACTCGCTTCTTTAACTATTTTTTTTTCTTCTTTTGTGCTGCCCATAGGAAAATGATCTTCCGCATAAATGTTTCAAAGGCTCTTTTCTATAGTTGACATTGTGTTGAAGTTTCTGTGCGAAATAGGAAAGGCACCAAGGCGCCTGAAACTTAGCATACTTTTTTGATTTTGGCCGTGTTTGCCATTTTTTCACATTTTTTTCTTTTGAGGACGGCATAAAAAAGCATGGATGTAATTCACAGTAATGGGTATTAAACCCAACAAAAAATGTTTTGACACATCGTTTATAGTTCGCGTTAAATACGGCCGTGAAATCCGAAAACATTGCAGTGAGCAAAAACAGGACGCTCGTGCCGCCATCTTCAAATATTTTCTTGGCGCGCTGGGAGCGTTTCTTGGAACTAAAGTTTTCGGTTCTTTGAATGTTCCCACATAACATATAAAATACGCAGGCAAAACAAAAATATCGACCGGACAGGCATGTTCGATCTCTCGTGGAATCACCCCAGGCAGCCGCCACCAGGCGGTCCTCGGTGTGCCAGTATACATAGACGATGTACTGGTGTGGGGAACGACAAAAGCAAAGCACGACAAGCATTTAATGGCAGCACTCACAGCGATACGTTCAGCCGGTTTCGCGCTTCACGCGGGGAAGTGTATATTTGGCTCGAAAGAAATCGAGTTTCTTGGAGACGTGATCTAAAGTGAAGGAAACAAAGTGGACGAAGAACTCGTGAAATGCCTCGCCAACATGCCAACCCCAAGATAAAAGGAGGAAGTAAGAAGAATGCCAGGAGCACTGTATTATTTTGGTAAATACATTACATTTTTGCCTGAAAAAACGGCGGCGCTGTGCAGTTTAACGCTTTAAAGTGTGTGATTTGAATGGAGCAGCATTCACCAAAAAAGAGTGGGGAAGTATTCGCAGTTTGCCTGCGGAAACGAATCAAGATTAGCACCGATGCCTCCAGGAATGCGTTGAGAGCCGCGCTGACGCAGCTTCGTGATAAGGGTTGGCGACCAGTAGCGTATGCTTCGCGTGCACTCACGGAAACCGAAAATAGATATGCGCACATTGAAATAGAGGCGCCTGGAACCACATTTCGGTGCGAGAAATTTGGCGAGTTCATTATCCGCACAAACATTGCAGTAGAGACTGATCATCAGCCTGTACTGACGATAGCGAAAAAGGAACTCGGTGAAATGCCTCCTCGTTTGCAGCAATTCTTCTTGCGACTGAGGCCTTCTGAGCTTACCTCGCAGTTCGCACCAGGAAAGAAACTGCTACTAGCTGATGCGCTATCCCGGATCCCAGCTCAAGGCAACAGTCGGCCAAGGTAGAATGAGGACGTCGGCGTGCACGTTGCTCAAGTCCTGGCAAGCCACGTAAGTGACAAAATGAAAAGAAAGCTGCAAGCAGAGACACTTCAAGACGAAGAACTGAGGCAAGTTATGACATGCCTAGAACAGGGTGAAATTACGAGTCCACTCGCTGCAGTGAAATCTCAGCTGTCATATTTAGATAGGATATTAATGAAAGGTGGCAAAATGGTTATTCCAAAGCAACTGCACCGGGAGATGCTGTAACGCCCGCATTAAGGGCATGTAACAAGATAGCTAGTTAGGCGAGTTGGTGCGTATTCACATTTCAAGAAAATCAGTGCACAGAAAACGAAAACAAAGAGCAGCGCTGTGTGTGTTTCATCTCTTCTTTGTCTTCGCTTTTCTGTGCGCTGATTTTCTTTAAATATCATTAGGGGCATCTCGGACTGAAAAAAAAACAAAAGCAAGAGCACAGATTCTTATGTATTGGTCGGACATGCAGAAACATATTAAAGAGTAAAGTGCGAAGTCCAGCACGTGCTCCCAGTTTGCTTAACGCCAACCAGCTGAGCCTCTTATCAACAGCCCTGCTCCAAGTTTTCCATGGGAAAGGGTTGGAATAGATCTGTGCGAAAACTCGGGGGATTCCTACATTGTAGAGTATGACGAATATTCAATCTATCCGGAAGTAGAGCGCCTGACACAGACTTCCAGTGTCCGCAATTCACCTCCAATGCCTTTCACAACTTTGCGCGGGTGTGTGACTCCTCTCATGTGATTTCCAGTCCCAGGTTCTCGAGAGCGAATGGTCTCGCCCAAAAAGGAGTGCACGTCGTCAAACGCCTCCCGAAGAAATCGAAGCATGCCAGGGAGGCTTTCTGGGTGGCTCTTCTGAACTGTCGTCTGTCTCCCCTAGAGGGCGGCCATAACCCAGCTGAGCTACTGATGGGGAGGCGGCTCCGAGGACGCCTACAGGACTTCGCTGTTCAACATGCAGCAGAGGTGAAGAAGCACATGCAGAAACCCAACGCTTGCACCTCACTTCCAGTCTTGGACAGCGGAACACTGTGCGCTTTTTACACCACTCCGGGTAGATAGTCAAAACCACAATTCAGGACCGCGTCGATTCCTGCCCTTACATGCTCAAGACCGAAGAGGGACGCAACCAAAGGCGCAACAGGCAGCAGATCCTCAAAACAAAGGAAAAGCGCATGCTGCGAGACACGGACTTCGAGTATGAAAACAGTGTCCATGCACGGGATAGAAGGCAACCACAGTCGACAGAAGACTGTCCCCCTTCAAGCAGTCTCTTCCAGCCAGGCTCGACCAGAGCAAACATGGTTGACCGTCTTGAGGTGCCGCCAGCTGCAGGAAATGCTACGTCATCAACCGCTGTTCACCGTCCCAGTGTGATACAGGCCAAAGAGCCCGAGCAAGGTGGCAACTAGACAAACGACCAAGGAGCAGCTGATACGTGCAAAGATGCAGGACAGCCTACTCGCAAATTGACTGGCATCAAGCGTCCGCCATCGAAACTTTCATACGGAAAGAGCTTTCAAAAAATGGTGTAGCTTATCGTGTTTTTCCTTGTGCTTGTTCTTTTTTTTTTTCAGTGGAATGTTGAAGTTTCTGCGTTTTGTTCTTTTTACTACAGTCGTTTACTGCAGTTCCCTATGCAGGGATGATGTATGGTCATGTGGTCTGGCAACTCTGGCCAGAATGCTGAGTATAAAAAGGAGCACGCGATAATAAACGTCCGTCCTGCCGTGTCAGCCTCTAGCTGTCTGTCGTGAATCTAAAGAGTGACTGCGGCCCTTTCTAATAATTTTGTATGCTGCACCGCATAAAATGTCTGCATTGCGGCGGAGCTGACCTAAATTTCCCCTTCTTCGTGAGATAGTTGTAAAGCTTTTGTTGCAGTTTTCTACGACATATAAACGTCACACTCTGCCCAGGCGGCGCTGCTCAAAACACCGCCAACAGCCCCCTCATCGCAGCCCTGGCGCTAAGTGGGCAGTACAAAGGCAGCCGTCCGCAAGCAAATGTGCTTAGGGCAAAAAAGAACCCCCCCCCCCCCCCCCCCCCCGTATGCTTGTGTCAAGGCGCGCATTCCAGAAATTCAAGGACATGCAAAGCTTCTTCCGCCAATCCAACATCAAAACAGGAAAAAAGGTCATCAAAGCGAACTGTGGGTACAATGCCAAAGAAGTTTTAGTGCATAACTACACAAGTACATACACGATCAATTTAGTTAGCTTGGTATCTTGCAACCAGTGATACAAAGCTCCCTTTATCCTCAGATGGTCTCTTGGTGGTTGTCTTCCGTTTGTGGGGACACGCACCTGTAGATTTTCGCGGGGTACAACCAAAGGCAAAACCGTGGCCTCCAAGATAGCTACAGCAATCACGGAGGCCATGGGCAAAACAAGCCTGAAGGTGGTCGCGACCAACATTTTGCGATTTATTTGTATGACGCACGTGTTTGCTAGTTAGAACCGTAACTCAGCCTTCAAAACGTACGTGCGCGATGCTAAGCGGTGCCGATCAACTCAGATTTCGCGACGTGCGTATTACGCGTCTTCAGCCTGCCCCTACCTGCTCACTCCGTGTTACACGGCAGGCACCGTTGTCAGAGCCTCTGCTGAGCTTCATAGTCAAAATTACCACGGTTCTCTGTCAGGGCTGCGCAAAACAGCAGAGCCACATTATGACACTTTCTCATGCGACCGGCTGTGCAGAACGCGGGTACTTCGCTCACCGAACACGCTTGCACCGGTCCGTATCCAGCGATGTACCTTTCTGCTTCGCATGAGAACTATGGAAATCGGTAAAACTCAACGTTGTTACTCAATCCTTTACGTCCTTAGCAGTTCACAACGCAACAGTAGCGTCGACTGCGGCGTTTCTTCATGGCGTGCGGAGCGCTCTCGTCTACTGTTGTTTTCGCCGTCGTTCTGGTGAGTGATCGAGCAAGCACTTCACGACGGTTCGATGGCGCGTCCGACTAGCGGAGAGAACTGCACAGCTCTCTCTCTGAGTGTTACATGCGCATACACACGCTATATTAAGCTAAATCGTTGTTTAGCTCTCGGTAGTTTGACCTAGTCCCACAGCAAACTGTGCGAGGGAGTCTGTCTTCGTGTTACCCAATACTGCTCCAAACGGTCTCAGAGTAGCAGAGGAACAGGTTATAGGAAGCGCGCCACCAACGGCGAGCGGTTAAACGAGAGTGGGGACACGCGCCCCCATAGGAGCCCGCTATCTGAGCAGGTCAGGAGTACAGAAGGCCGTGCTCCAGAGCCTGACGTCTGAGTCAGCGCTCGCAGGCAGCTGCCATGTTTGTCCGACCGAGGCGCCGCGGTGCGAGCGTTTTCTTGGGGGCTGCTGAAACTTGCTGGAGCCCAACATACTCACCGCTTTTGGGGCTGTCAGTAGCCGGCGATGTCAAATTCGGGAAGCACTGCTGCCGCCATGTCGTCTCTGAATACCAGTAAGTGCGTCTACTTTCATAGACGTCAGACTCTGGAGTGGATGGATGGATGGATGCTATGAGCGTCCCCTTTATAACGGGGCGGTGACATGTCTGCCACCAGGCTCGAAGGCGAAAAAAAAGAAAGAAAAAAAATAAACTTCCTTGTTTCATGTTGTCCTAATGCCTTATCTACATTGATTAAATCTACGTTATTATACCAAAAAATATAAATTCACGGTCCTTCTCTCTGCCTCTTAAGGCAGAATGACCTTTTTCTTTTCCCAGTTATTTATTTTTGTACTTTATCTCTACTTTTCTGCCACCAATACTCTAACCGTCTCTTACTTATTTCTATCGCGGACGTGTTCAGCTTTCCATTGTTGTCCCTAAAACCCAAGGCTTCATGTAGACTCGTGCCCACACGTATACCTGGGTGAATATCGCCACATTCAATCAGTACATGTTCCATCGTTTCCTTAGTTCCCCGCAGCATGTACATTGTTCTTCTCGTTGCTGAATTTCGCTTTATAACTACGCGTTCTAAGGCAGCCCGACCTTGCTTCAAACAGTAAAGCGCTTCCCCTTGAATTATCATAAAACCTTTCCCTCCTTATTTCGTTTTTTCCTTTTCGGTAGTTACTCAGAGCCGGCTTCTTTTCCATTGCTGCCATCGAATAAGTCCTCTCCGCCTCTCTGACCTTCCGCTTAATGCTCCTTGTTGCCATATCGCCCGCACTGCTAGCCGTATATTTACTGGTGAGCCTCCTAGTTCTTTTTCTCCACTGCGTGTCAACGCTTTTTCTATACAAATACCTGAAAACCTTCTCTGCCCATCTACTCTCCTTCATTTTCCTCAGCCTCTCTTCGAATCTCATTTTGCTCTGCGCCTCCCTCACTTCAAAGCCTGTCCATCCCATATCACCCTTTACCGCCTCATTTGTCGTCTTCCCGTGAGCGCCCAACGCGAGGCGGCCCACCGTCCTTTGATTTACATCCATTCCTGATTGCACCTCTGACTTCATGCACACCACTGAGTTCCCAAATGTAAGCCCCGGAACCATCACACCCTTCCACAGCCCTCGAAGCACCTCGTACCTATTGTATCCCCTGTGCATTGAAGATGTGTGGCGCCACCTGTCGGAGAAGTATTGAGTAGTGCATAGACCGACTCTCTCGTACAGTTTGCTATGGGACCAGGTGCAACTAGCGAGTGCGAAACAACGATTGAGCTTAATATCGCGTGTGTTCGCGCATTTAGCACTCAGAACGAGAGCTGTGAATTGCTCTCCGCTAGTTGGACGCGCCATCGAACCGTCGTGAAGTGCTTGCTGGATCACTCGCCTGAACGACGGCGCAAACAGCAGCAGACGAGAGCCCTCCGCACGCTACGAAGAAACTCCGCAAAAGACGCACTGTTGCGTTGTCAATTGCCACGGACGTAAAAGACTGAATAACAACGTTCTGCTTTACCGATTTCCATAGTTGTCGTACGAAGAAGAAAGGCGAGAGCGCTGGATACGGGCCGTTGCGAGCGTGTTGGGTAAGCGAAGTACCCGCGTTCTCCACAGCCGGTGGCATGAATGTGTGGCTCTGCTGTTGTTTTGCGTAGCCCTGATGCAAAACCATGGTAACCTTGACTGTGAAGCTCAGCAGAGGCTCTGACCGCGGTGCTTGTCGTGTAACACGAAGTGAGCAGCTAGAGGCAGACTGGAGACGCGTGATACGCACACCGCGACGAGTTGGTCGTCACAACACAGCATCGCGGACGTATGTACGTTTTGAAGGCTCAGAGTTCTGGTTTTAACTAGCTAACACCACGTGCGTCATACAAGTAAATCGCAGAATGTTGGTCGTGACGCCCTTCAGGTTTGTTTCGGCCGTTTCCTCCGCGGTTGCCGTAGCTATCTCGGAGGCCACGGTTTTGCCTTTGGTTGTGCCCCGCGAAAGTGGACACGCACGTATCCCCATTTGCAGTACATACAAACGGAAGACGACCATCAAGAGAACATTTCAGGATGCGTAATAAAACACTCCAATGCACAGGAAGCGAGAGATGAATTAAGGGAGAATGCAACTGAAAAGGCGAAAATCGCCGGAGCCATTCGCCCCTGATGAACCGAGTTTTGTACCACTGATCGTAAGATGCATATCTAAGTAAATTGATCGTGTATGTAGGTACTTTATCGCTGTGGCATACGTATATACCCGATTTTAACGCTTTTAGGCTCTAGAGAACGGATGTCGGAGGGCTTGCCTCGAACTCGGTGTCGTGTGATGCTCGCCTGTACTTGCGAGTTGCAGCGCGCGGGAATAACTAAAACTTATTTTGCATTGTACTCCCAGTTCGCTTTGATCAGCTTCCTTTGTTTCTGAAGCGTGGATTGGCGGAAGAAGCTTTCCAGGTCCTTGATTTTCAGGAAACCGCGCCTCGACACCAACGAAAGAGGAGGGTTATATTGCGGCCTATGCACATTCGCTTGCGGGCGGCTCTCCTTGCACTACCCAGTTAGTGCCAGGGCTACGATGAGGGCGCTGGTGGTGGTGTTTTTCGCAGCGCCGCCTGGACAGAGTCTGACGTCTATACGACTACATGTTCGGACAACCCAACTGTGCCAGGGAACTTGTCAAGCTTGACTGGATGGTTAAGGATCATCGTCACGTTCCAACTATCTTGTGTTCTCTGGCAATATACAACGATGTGAGAATAAATAAGTGGTTATGTCAGTTTTTTAACGCAGCACGTTTTAGGAAAGAGTATGTGCGGTTCCTAAGCAAAATTTTTGCGAAAGCATGGGCTGACGTAGAGTGTCTGACGCCTCTTGTAGCAGAGCTAGATGCAGCGCTCGTGCCGGCCCCGGGAGTCTGCAAAAAAGCGCACCATCCCACAGGTGCTTTTGATAACGGTTGAAACCGACGGGGATAGCGTTCCAGCCCAATAACGATTAAGTTCGACCCGCACCTAGTGGCGCATACGTGTGCATTTTTTAACGCGACATGCCTCGGTCAGGATCACCTTAACCTCTTCGAAGGCCCTTGCATGCAGTGACAATACTCTTGTCAAACGGACGCTTTCGATCGCGATCAAGACGGTCCGAATCAGGATTTATGACCTCGGTTTTCCTCCGCGGCAGTAGTGACATTTCGTTACGAGATTACGTGTTCATGCTGTATGGACATGAAGTTGTAAAAAGTGACATACTGCATTATATCGAGGTTTACCTGTGCCTTCTTTAATACATTTATAGCGAACGCGGCTCCAGTTTGGATGTGAGCAACACGCGTAAGCACCGACGCATTGAAATCTCTGTGCATAGAGTTACTGAAGCTTGCCTCGAGTCTGTTGCAGTGGCACCTGTAAGTTTTTAGGCGGAATGAAGAAATATATGTTTTATGCTTCGTAATTTAAAAAAAAATAGGTGGTGACGTGCATGGAGATGGTGCTTCTCATTTCAAAATAATTTCCTTCATGCCGTTTGAATAATTCATTTAATTTTGTTCTTCCAGCACAATGTCGTGTTTCACCCCATCGACTTGCAGTGAAACCCTCTGAATGAGTGGACGATATGAAAATATGGCCGTCTGTGCAAGAGCGCCAGCTAACCCATTACTTACCGAAGTCAAAGGCCTGCGACCTTGAACATGTAAAAGCCCTCAAGAGCATAGACGCGTACTACAATTTCATTAGCGGCAAGGTTACACAACTCACCCACTGACAGCAGCTGATGTTTTTTTTTAAAGGTACATTTGCACCCTCGCAAGCCACTGAGGATCGCTCATACAGCGTGTGGGTCTGCGTTACCAATGTTGGGGAAATAGTTTCAGGACCTACCTCGAGAGTCGGGTTAACAAGAGTGTGCAGCCACATTGGTGAGTGCAATATACTTTTCATCACCAATAAGGGAGCTCTGAAGCTCGATACATAGTAGCATTCATTCCCCAATTCTATCACGGCCATGAACTTTCTTGCATTTCCAGTGCTCACTTAAATGAGACAGGAGAAACACATAGTGACACGGAAAGAAAAAAAGAAACGCCAGGTCTGCGGTGAAACCGCAGCACAGTCACAGCGAAAGCTGGAAGAGCGGCTTTTCTAGAGCCGATTGTAAGCTCTCTTGTGGCTACTAATACAAGTACCCACTACGTCATAAATACAAGCAAGGTACCCACTACGCCATAAATCACAATTTTTGTGAAGTTGGGAAGCACCTACTAAGCCATTATTCGTCATTCTGCGGAGAAGCGAGGCACCAGCTACACGTCTGTAAGGCATCATGTGCACTTTGTTGACGCGACGCCTGATGATGAAGAATAATGGCTCAACCCTTTGTAATGAATTGGAAGCTTTAAACGGCCCACCAGTTATGCAATTTGCATTGGGTGACGCCCCGGTCGTTATTTCCCTCTCCCGTCATGCTGTATAACATACGTTGACGAGGGAGCGCGAGCGGGGGGGAGGGGGGGGGGCGACGAACATTCTGAGACCCCAAGGAAATGGATCATGCGTTTATGGGCTTCCTTGGCAAGCAATACAAGTGCACTTGCGAGGAACCCACTACGCTATAAATCAATATAAATTTTTGAAAAGCAGGGAAGCAGGCACTATGCCATTTTATTGCGATAGCAATTATATGGACAGTCTCGGCTGGAAAATGTCCGCCCCCGTCGCCGTCATGCACCGTATATGTATAAGTATGTATATATATATATATATATATATATATATATATATAAAAGCCCCAAAGAAAAATAATTCAGAAAAATGCTTCCGAAGCGCGGAATCGAACCAGAGACCTCTTGCTCCGCAGCGAGTGGCGCTAGCCACTACGCCACGGAACGCAGGTCCTCCGCATAGCTAACGGCGAGCGTTATATACACACCCTTTGCCGCTGCACGGACTCGGAGATGGCCGACGCTCATAAGCGTTTCTTCATTACCAGCGAGATGGCGCTAGGAGCGCGACGAGCGCATTTAAAAGTCGTCGGCGAGCTCGCTCGCTTCTTCTTATATTTACGCAAGGAGAACCTTGGCCTTCCGCTGTCTGCTCGCGCGGTTTTCTCGTGGTGAGGGCAAGAGGGATGTTTCAAGCTTTAACCGTGATGTCCGCGCTCATGTTACGGAGCGCCGCTAAAGGACGCCGCTAAACGAACAGAAGATGAGCGCGAACTATCAAGTGTCACAGCTCGACACTTGAAGCACGCTAGTTTCCTTCGCTGCTTCGGCCGCCTTTGTAACAGGAGCGCTGTTCAAACTGAGAGTATCCATTGGCGAGCCTCACTTCGTATAGCATTAGTTTCTTGCTATCGCATTCATTGCTTCGCCCTTGCGGCGAAACTGTGATTTTTTCGTCATTCCACGGAGAGCCGTGGTACCTGCTACATGCATGTAAGGCATTATGCGCTTTGTTGATGCTGTGCCTGATGACGATGAAGCATTATGGCAAAGCCCTTTGTAATGGGTTGGAAGCATTCAACAACCTACTGGTTGCGCAGTTCGCATTGTGTGACGCCTGGTTACAGAATTCCCGTTGTGCGATGCTTGGTGCTTATTTTACTCTTCTACCACGCTATATTGCATATGTTAATGTGGTTCCTTCCCGACATGAAGCCTGTATAGGACCTTTTTGCAAAGCAGCTTCAAGCACCGGCATGGCCGGCATGGCTTGTGGGAATCGAGCGCGCCCTCCCTTTGGCGCCTCGTTCCCCAGCTAGCGCGTGTGTTGGGCTCGCGCGGCTCGAGCGCCGGGGACCGCCGTGAATCGGCAGTATGGCGACCACGGCGGCAGCGCCAGGCCTCTTTGTCTGGTGCGAGCCATGCGTCGGCTTCCCGGCGCGCGGGCATTCGTCCGGGCGTGCCTCGACATGCTCACATGGTCACGCCACCAAGCTAGCTTACGTCACTGCGCAGCGCCTGTCCTCATTGGCCGCCAGTGACAACCCCCTTCCCCGTTGAGCTCGCTTCTGTCTGGCGCGGGCTTGCCGCAGGCTAGTGAAAGAAACCCACGTGACCGGTACGGCAAATTGAGGCGCCATCTGTTGACTGGGATCAGAGTTAAAATCTGCGTTCCGTCTCTTTCCTCCCAACTCTCTTCAACCCCCTCTCTGGCGGGATCAACTCCCTTTCCTGCGGGAGGCGCGCTTTCCGCCGCCTTGCTGGCGCCGCCGACTTTGAAATCCGTGAATTTCGTGTCTGGCGTTGGTAAGGCGTGCGTTAGCCGTCGTCGCTCGTCCGTTTCATGGTGCTCGCTCGCTGTGTGCTTGTGTCACGCGATGTTTTACGACTCGCGCTGTTCGTGCATAGTGCTCTGTTGCTTGAATACTTCCAGAACAAGTCCCGGAATATGTGTGCCGGCCCCCAAAAGAACGACAGGTGATCGTGCCCTTTGACAGACAGACAACGAACTTTGAGTCTCGGTTTTCATTGTGTCAATTTGAATTCACGTCCATACTGAGTAGCTGTTCTCTGCAGTGGGGCTACAGTTACTGTTTTCGAAAATGAATGATTTGAAAAGGGCAGGATGCTGCGTTTAAATCG
The DNA here is from genome assembly GCF_013339695.2 of Rhipicephalus sanguineus. Taxonomy (NCBI): domain Eukaryota; kingdom Metazoa; phylum Arthropoda; class Arachnida; order Ixodida; family Ixodidae; genus Rhipicephalus; species Rhipicephalus sanguineus. The sequence continues at coordinate 47,181,999 of NC_051181.1, forward strand.
TTATACGAACAAGCAGCGCAGATGAAGCCCATGCAAAGTAACTATAGTTACAGGTTTACAACTCTCACAGAACCACGTGCTTGAGTGTGTGCTTTGCATTTGTCTCCGGTTAATTACTCACCATCGCCTATAACCGCGTGAGACATTAAGTAGATGTATGAAAATTATGCTGCTCTGAGATGAACAAACGAGTTCACTTTTGCACGATTCGACTGCGCTCTTTATCTGATTGAAACTTGCCCTTTTCTTTAGGGTGTATTTCGGAACGCAACACAGCTGATCGGTGCGCCCAGAGAAAAGCTGAAGAATTGCAGAATGGGCGCACTTCAAGAAGAGATGCCATGAATCATCCAATATCAGCCGTTCATTTTCTCCGCGTCTATCATCACTAGTTATATGAAAATCAACGTTTTTGGAAATGTAGTCAATAAAGTGCGGTCAATATTAGTTGTGTTATAGTGGAGCTCATTTTGACATCTTCAAAATGGTCGTGTGGGATGCGGAGTCGTGAAGGACGGATCCCAACATAAAACAAAATGACGTTTATTAACGTAGTAGCAGCAGCAGGGCAAGCATGCCGATGCTGCGCTTCGAAAGGTTAGAGAAACAAACATGCAACCAAGCTTGGTAGCTTGGGTTATATAGCCAGCAGTGGTGACGTAAGCCTCGGAAGCGTGTTGTATCGGAAGCGTGTTGCAGCAGGTAGCTGTGTCACGCCGGGCTAATCAGTGACGAGACGGAGGCTGCGTAGGTCTGTGCGCAGTGGTCGCCACATCACCCCCCCGTGGAGTGGAGATCCCTCAGGGCTTGTAGAAGTCCGCGAGGCGTAAGGAGTTCCACCAGTTCCGGTGGACGGCACCGCGAACCATGCAGCGGGCGAGGACCACGATGATTACGCGTGGCTCGCGGCAGCGAGCCAAGCAGAGGGATGCGTTGGTGTTGCCGGTGGTGAGGGTGGTCCAAATGCAGTGGTCGACGCAACGCCAACAATCGTGCGTTGGACGCATCACAGCTGACGGGCGCGGGAGGGTGGTCCCCGCCACATGTGTAGCCGGTTGTTATCGGCTGGGGAACAGTTCCGACTGGCCATGGTGCGGGCTCGTCTGCCGTCGCGGGCGGTGCCGGGGGCTCGTCTGCCGTCGCGGGCGGTGCCGGGGGCTCGTCTGCCGTCGCGGGGCGGTGCCGGGGGCACGGCTGCTGCGGCGGGTGCGGGCACGGCTGCTGCGGCGGGTGCGGGCACGGCTGCTGCGGCGGGTGCGGGCACGGCTGCTGCGGCGGGTGCGGGCACGGCTGCTGCGGCGGTGCGGGCACGGCTGCTGCGGCGGGTGCGGGCACGGCTGCTGCGGCGGGTGCGGGCACGGCTGCTGCGGCGGGTGCGGGCACGGCTGCTGCGGCGGGTGCGGGCACGGCTGCTGCGGCGGGTGCGGGCACGGCTGCTGCGGCGGGTGCGGGCACGGCTGCTGCGGCGGGTGCGGGCACGGCTGCTGCGGCGGGTGCGGGCACGGTTGCTGCGGCGGGTGCGGACACGGTTGCTGCGGCGGGTGCGGGCACGGCTGCTGCGGCGGGGAGTATGTGACGTGGCGCTGCCGGTTGCGGTGGGGCTAGCACGAACCCTCGAAGTTGGTCGTATGCCTGCGGCCCAGGAGGAGGCACAACGCGTCGCAGAGCAGGAGGAAGCATAGCTACCGTGATGGCGTACTTGTCCTGCTGCGAGACGATGTTACGCAGGGAGAAGCCAGCCTCCATCTTGATAAGCCAGATGGCTGGACATTGCGGCCAGAATTCGGGAAAGTCCGGCGGCAGCAAGATGCAGTGCGCCGTGGTTTCATCCGGTCGCAGCGCCATCGTGATAGGCTTGTCAGAGGTCGGTTGACTCGGCGTGAAGGTCCCGTGGAATCTTCTGGAAGGGCATTCCAAGGTCCGGGCCATGGCGGTGCGGTTTGTTCGTTTTCCGGGTCACCAGATGTGGGATGCGGAGTCGTGAAGGACGGATCCCAACATAAAACAAAATGACGTTTATTAACGTAGTAGCAGCAGCAGGGCAAGCATGCCGATGCTGCGGTTCGAAAGGTTAGAGAAACAAACATGCAACCAAGCTTGGTAGCTTGGGTTATATAGCCAGCAGTGGTGACGTAAGCCTCCGGAAGCGTGTTGCAGCAGGTAGCTGTGTCACGCCGGGCTAATCAGTGACGAGACGGAGGCTGCGTAGGTCTGTGCGCAGTGGTCGCCACAGTCGTTACATTATTATTCTACTTTTAGGTATTTCAACTGCTTTCATTGTTTTTGCATTTCAGGAATGTTCAATTTTGTTAGTTATGATAATTTTGTGCAGTATCATGCGCATATATCAGAAGCTGTTCTGCACTTTTGTCAGTATAAATATTGTGTTTTTGAATATGTGCCCTAGTGTTATGTTCTGCTTTTTCTCACTGTTCTTTAAATTCTCAACATTACCGAGAACTTTCGTGTTGTTTAGTGATCATGAACACGTGTATGTTAATATCCTGAGCCTGTATCGCACCACATTTGATAGAATGTTGATTTTCGGAAACGAGGAGAATAAAAAGAGACCAAAGATATTTTGTGTTGTGAGTGCAATTCATTCTTTTGCGTTCTGGCACATGCTGCACGACTGCAGTGTTTGCAGAATGCCTGATTGCAAATTGCGCACATTCAAACGCGCAACGAACGCGCGGCGCAGTACACGCAGCGGATGCAAAAAAAAAAAAAAGAAGCGCCCGGCGCGCTGCACGGCGCAGCACGCGGAGGAGGGGCGAGGGTTCATAAAAGAAAGGGAGAGGGAGCCCGCGCACGCAAACAAAACAAAAAGAGAAAAACCCGGCGCACGCGAGGGTGATAAGAGAGGAGGCGCGGCTGGTGTTAGTGTTGCCATGACGACGCATACCGTGTGCGCCGCCATTCTGCCGTTGGAGTCTCTGAATCCCAGCCGCCAGGATATTAACTGAAGGGACGTTTGGCGCTGCCAGCGCTGACGTCATGAATTAAGGCATCCTATGGGAGGTATCATGGAGGAAGGAAAAACTAAGGTAGAGTGACCTAGAATAGGGGGAGTGTCCAAAGCGCCGCGCGAATACATGGGAGGAGCGACGGCCTTTTGCGGTGAACTTCCGCGGCGCTGCGGTGCCGGACCCGTGGGCTTTCTCCGCGGCGGAAGCCGTGTCAAAGCGGCGAGCGTCTGCTACGCGCGTGATATTTTGGCCGCTATTAGCTAAAATTGCGGAAATTTGGGCAATATTTAATACTGCGTCACTGCAACATAATACTGCAGCGACTCATCCCACAGAGAACGCGTTTGTTAGTTGGTGTGTTGTGAAACGGGAATTTTGTATATATCCTTTTAGCTGGTTTTTCACCGCATTGGTCCACACTTCCGCGGCTGTTTGAGGAAGGCATCCTGCGCGAAACTCATCGTGAGAGAAGGCGCTTAACTTACTTTCGTGTGGTATGACGAACGTAAACTTGCTGCAGGAGAGAATAAACTGGAGATAACCAGGAGAACGGTTGCAGATATGCTCGTGCTAACGCGTTTGCACCCTTCATATCCTGTCTTTTATTTCGTGCATTTGATTTGCTTTACAAGGCTGCCTCCGGCGCTCTGCTGTTTGAAAGCATTTCATGCGAAGTCGAATGTGTCAATCGGCGTGGCCGCGGTACCAAAAGTAAAAAAATTACTCGTGTCTCGTTCACGTGGTATGCACAAAAATTGGCACGGAGGGGCACGAATGTACGTATGCCCAACATGACCGATAGGCCATGGCATCACTAACTTGACATGCTTGCCATTTGCGTAACGACTAACAATAATAATATGGCGTCTGGTGCGCAAGCTCGCTTTCTGTAGCCAGAAATAGTTGTGACGATGTGTGGTCTGACGATTTGTTTCCGTCAGGTGATGAAAAACGTGGTGGTCACCAATATCGATGCCAACATGTAAGACTTACCTATACATGTTGAAGAACTGACCGCATAGGTAAAATGTATGCGAAAAATTTACATGAAAAAAAAAAAAAAACATGGTCTCTTATGCATTCGCCTGAGATGACTCGAAAACGAAAGCCATCTTTTTCGTCAGTCGATGCAATGATCCTCCCTCGCCCCTCTCCGAAAGCTTTCTGCACATAACGTGGTTTTGGACTGCCCACAAGATCGAAGGCATTGCAAGCTTTCTGCACCTCGCCTGCTTTTACATTGCCTCCGTGATCGGCCCCGATCACGGAGGCAATGCAAAGCGACCATGTCATGTGATGGCGTCATCATATGACGTCACGTTGAATTACGTCATTGTGGCGTCACAAGTTCTGTCGACCTCATCGCTTGATGATTTTGTGGCTCACTCGTGTTGGCTACGCGGGACGCCGGCCGTCAATTTTCGTGTTTGATAAGGCATCTAAGGCTCTACCTTAAAAAAAAAACAAGACAAATCAAAGTAAATGAAACGATAACAGTGCAACATCGTGTATGCCTCACTTCATGTTACGAGCGATCGCCCGAAAACAAACGTGATTCTCAGTTCAGAGCAGCTGGTCGCACGCGTCTGCGGGACAAAAGAGGCTTGCTTTACCGTCTGGTCATCTCTTTATATTTATTCAAGAGATGACCAGACCTCGCTATTTAGTACTCCGGAGCTTCAGCACGAAATGTGGTGGACGCTATATGAGGTCATCAGGAAAAAGCGGGGAAATTGCGGTCGGGTGCCCTGTTGGCGCGCACTCAACTGCCGCGGAAACAATTGTATTTTATGTAACTACTCGTCCACATCTTTTCATAAAGTCTCTGAACCGGGCGAACGCTAAACTCCGAGAACCGTGAAAACATCTGAAGTTGAGAATGAGTTGTTGTGAAACTGTTTTCATTTCGTATGGTGAAGGCTTGAAGCAATGCACGCATCTGCGCGAACGTTTCATACTGACGTTCAGCGATGCAGGTGCAACATGCGATATCTACACATATCTGTAGTAGATATATATATAGCTATATATATATATATATATATATATATATATATATATATATATATATATAATTCGCATGTTGCATTTTTTCAGGCTAGGTACATAAGGGATCTCTGCATTTGAACAATTTTCTGAAGTGATTGAGATATTACACTTCCATTTGTTAATTTCTTACCGTATTTTTCTTCAGGCAGCTTGTACAGCAAGAATGGGGGCGTTCGTAACTTTGTTTCATGATATCTGGGTATTTGTAAAGCATTTTCTATATTACGCCTTTTATGCAAAAACTTGTGGAATAAGGTTAGTTTACCTTGCATTGTTTTTCTTTCAAATGTTTGCGCACGGTGAGCCTTGTTGTGCGCTACCTCAGAAGCAAAAATACGCCAACAGCATTGCGGTCGTATGGCCGTCTCTACTTTTTTCTCTCTTTTTTTTGTTTCCCTTGCGTCTTCCCGGTGTGCTCCGTCCATAATAAAGAGCTAGTGCAGGCTAATGAATTGTCGAATAAAACGGTGCGCATATGGCTAGCAAACCAGTGGCGACCATGAGTAAAAGGGTCGTAGTGTGAAGCGGTCACTGCGCGCAAGTATTCCAGCTGACTGCGCGTGCAATTTACTTTTTTTATTACTCTTAATTCGTGCATGCGTGATGCTATTGCCCGATTGCTCGTGCGAATAGGGTTTTTTTTTTCGTTCTTTGCTTGTGCGTGTCCGTTTTGCGCGTTTTTACACACGCACCAACGTTCTCGAACTCTGTGACCGGAACTAGGCCACGCTGGTGCCGCTTGACACATGATTTTTTGCATTCTGTTGTTGCCCCAGCACTAACACAACGCTTAAAGCTGGATAAGCTTCATTCCGCACCGCATTACTAAAGATAAGTAGACTTAAAGTGCCCTGTATGGAAACGCGGCGCAAAAAAATACAGCGCGTAGCAGACGCCTCTCGCTTTCCGCGCGCTTCCCGAGCGCGGAAAGCCCACGGGTCCGGCGCGGCGCGGGAGTTCACGGCAAAAGGCCCACGCGGGAGCCGGCGCTTTGGACACTCCCCCTATTCTAGGTCACTCTAACTAAGGAGAGGCCCTATCGTATCCCAATGCATTGCGAAAAGTGTGGCGGAAGTGACGTCAGATTTATGGGGCAAACAAGCCGATATAGGGCAAACAAAACAGCAGACGCCCCGCGGCGTGCTCTCTCCGGTGGTTCACTTCTCTTCGGATTTGTAGTCCCGGCGTAAACTTAGCGCGTATTGTGCGGTTCGCACGCAGTAAAATGTTGCAAGCAGATGTTTACCAGGCTGTTCGTGCGCGGCAGGCCCGAGCGTTGCGTGATGAAGTTCTTCGAGGAGCGTTTTTGTGCAACAGTACAGAAAGTACCGGTACGTGCCGTAATCATAAACATTAAGCCCCTGCCTCATCTTATTCGAACTCACCTAGCAGTGACTTACGCGTTCTGCTGGGCGTTAGGCCTTTTTTTTTCCTTTCTTGTAGCCCGATTTCCAGATCTACTGCCCGATAGCGGTTCTTTGCTCGTGTATATGGAGTGAGCGCAGTAGCTATTCGGCGCAACGCCAACCTATTGTTCACGTAACTTCACGTCGAAAAGAAGACACCGCTGTATTGTATACGCGATCGTGCACGTAAAGTTTGTAATTCCAGTGCGCACACAACACAAGCACGCAGCGAGCGCACACCGCACGATACATACATCACGTAGTCTGATAATAACAACAAAAGTTTATTGCCCTTTCATTGAACGACACAGCCTCTAAAACGTACGCTGCCTTCAGCGCATGGTATGTACGGCGCGTCAGACGCCAAAAACAAAAGTTCACGTGAGTTCTGAGTTGATAGAATGAGTAACAAGCAACAGAGCGCACATCCGAGAGCTTCGCACGCATATACCGTGCCTTAGTGATCAGCAATGAAGCGAACGTATACGTACACATGAAAAGTGACACCCGGTACTGTCCGCAGTGCACGCGATTTGCACCGGGTATACGCAACAGCTGGGCATTGCGTAGCTTTCCTAAAGAACACACACAAAGAGCAGCATGCGTGAATCGACTACGCCGCTTGCACGGCGAAAAACAAACAAACAAAAAAAAGGCTGCAAAGTTTCGCGATGCGCGCATGCGCTTGCAAACGTCGCAACGGAAATCGCGAAATGTTTCGCTGCGCCTTCGCTAGGAGGCGATGCGGGTGTTTGCGATGTGGCGGCTTCACGAGTGTGACGTCAGGGCCTCTCCTTAGTATTCCTTCCTCCATGCGTGAAGCTCCCACATCGCAAACACCCGCATCGCCTCCTAGCGAAGGCGCAGCGAAACTTTTCGCGACTTCCGTTGCGACGTTCGCAAGCGCATGCGCGCATCGCGAAACTTTGCAGCTTTTTTTTGTTTGTTTTTCGCCGTGCTAGCGGTGTAGTCGATTCACGCATGCTGCTCTTTGTGTGTTCTTTAGGAAAGCTACGCAATGCCCAGCTGGTGCGTATACCCTGTGCAAATCGCGTGTATACTGCGAGCAGTACCGGGTGTCACTTTTCATGTTTCATTACTGATCACTAAGGCATGGTATTTGCATGCGGAGCACTCGGATGTGCGCTCTGTTGCTTCTTACTCGTTGTGTCAACTCGGAACACACGTGAAATTTTGTTTTTGGCGTCTGACGCGCCGTACATACCATGCGCTGAAGACATCGTACGTTTTAGAGGCTGTGTCGTTCAAACGAAAGCGCAATAAACTTTTGTTATCGGACTACGTGATGTATGTATCGTGCGGTGTGCGCTCGCTGCATGCTTGTGTTGTGTGCACACTGGAATTACAAACTTTATGTGCACGATCGCGTATACAATACGGCGGTGTCTTCTTTTCGACGTGAAGTTACGTCAACTATAGGTTGACGTTGCGCCGAATAGCTACTGCGCTCACTCCATATACACGAACAAAGAACCGCTAATCGGGCAATAGATCTGGAAATCGGGCTACAAGAAAGGAAAAGAAAGGCCTAACGCTCAGCAGACGCGTAAGTCACTGCTAGGTGAGTTCGAATACGATGAGGCAGGGGCAGAATGTTTTTGATTACGGCACGTACCGGTAATTTCTGTACTGTTGCACAAAAACGCTCCTCGAAGAACTTCAGCACGCAACGCTCGGGCCTGCCGCGCACGAACAGCCTGGTAAACATCTGCTTGCAACATTTTACTGCGTGCGAACCGCACAATACGCGCTAAATTTACGCCGGGACTACAAATCCGAACAGAAGCGAACCACCGCGGAGAGCACGCCGCGGGGCGTCTGCTGTTTTGTTTGCCCCATATCGGCTTGTTTGCCCCATAAATCTGACGTCACTTCCGCCACACTTTTCGCAATGCATTGGGATACGATAGGGCCTCTCCTTAGTTTTTCCTTCCTCCATGGCTTCACGAATGTGACGTCAGGGCCTCTCCTTAGTTTTCCTTCCTCCATGGGAGGTATACGGAGTAACCTCCCCCTGCTTGCCGAGTCAGATGCTCGCAGGCTAGCACGAGAGGTTGACGCGCTGCTCTGCAAGCGGCTTCTCGTTCGTGTGCTCGTCTGCTGCCCATTGTGATAGTCGTAGCGCCGCTGGCAAGCGTACTCGATCGGTCTTGCGGAATTCCCTTTACGCCCTGCAAGCTCGTGACTGTCGTGCTGTGCCGCATCTTGGGTTAATAAACGCGTGTTTGTTGACATCCTGCGTCGAGTGCCTTTTCTGCGCCGTGCCGGAGTCGACGAACCCGGCCGTAGCGTCTTTGTTCACTGCGGCAGTGGAGAACGTCGCGTCCCTCCACGGTCGCCTCGTAGGGTAGCTTTGTGCTAAACGTATCTCCACAGGCTCAGAGGTTGAATGCAGAGCTCCCACGCAGAGGATCCTGGTTCGACCCTCGTTGCATACTGGAATTTTTTTTTTTCATTTCGAGCGATAGTGGTTACGGACACCGGCGGCGGCGGACAACTACGGCGCCAAAAACGGCCGCTGAAATGATCTCATAACAGCTTTCTTTGTAAAAGGACAGCAAGATCGCCGCCGTTCTTACTATTTGTTTTTTCTTTCCCTGTCTACACGATGTTTTCCTAATTCGCTTAAGCGCTGGAAATGCATTAAAGTTGAGTATTCCAATTATCCCAGCAAACTGCTTGAACTGCTACGCTATCACAGTCACCTAGCGGTTTGTGTGAAGTGCGCAGTGGAAGAATAGTCGTCCAATTCTAAAAGCATCCAACGGAGCTTTTTTATTGTCTGTGTCAACTGATACACACTTGTTAGTTTTACAAGCTTCAAATGCTCACTGAACGACATTATTGTCGAGGATGTCGGATACACTGGTGAAAAGGTCTTTTGAATGTGTGTCATTTCCGCATTGCCTTGCAAGCCTGTTCACAAATACAGCAAAATAACATTTGAACGAACGCTAAGTAAAAGAGCTATCGAGCTGTACGAACTTTTCTTAACTCCCCCTCCGAAGCGCCATTCGACCCAATGTTGACACATTTCAGAGTAACGAAATTAGTGCAGAGCGTACTTCAGTTCTACGAACATATTTTGTGGCATCATTGAATGCCTCTCACGCCGTATGGATCAGAAATTGTCTGGAAGACTGGGTACAGACAGCACTTTGCGGTTTCAGAACAATGTCACCTGTGACTCTCGCATTGAGACATGCGCCACTCTGCCTATGTTCTTATTCATGGGCTGACGCAAGTAGTAAAACCGGCGAGTCGCGCACTTAGCACATTAGATCTTTTCCTGGTTGACGACCACGTCCTGAAGCGCAATCCTAGAGTCGACATATTTGAGGGAATGTCAGATCACAGAATGGCATCTCTTACGTTAGAGTTAAACTTCCAATTAAAACCCTCTAAAAGCCAACACTTAATTCCTGTGTTCTCACATGCTAGCGACGTCGACATACTTGATGCTTTAGATAATGACTTTTCCAAATTTGTATATCTTTCGGAATCATATGACGGCTCTGTTGATAGCTTATGGTGCTTCTTTAAAAAAACTTGTTCACAACTGTATGGACAATTTCGTGCCCAAAAAGTGAAAAGTTATGTGTGAAACGAATCCGTGGATGGAAGAAACCTTCTGTGTCTTGGGCGAAACTTAAAAAAAAACGCCAGGCCTGCGCGGAAAGCGCAGCACAGTCACAGCGAAAGCTGGAAGAGCGGCATTTCTAGAGCCCGTTATAAACTCTCCTGTGGCTACTAATACAGGTACATTAGCAACGTACCCACTACGCCACAAAGCGTAATTTTTGGGAAGTTGGGAAGCACCCAGCACGACATTATTCGATGTTCTGCGGAGAAGCGAGGTACCATATGCAAGCGATTATGTGCAGTTTGTTGATGCGGCGGTTGATGACGATGAAGAATTATGGTTGCTCCCTTTGTAATGGGTTGGAAGCTTTAAACGTCCCACTAGTTACGTAATGCATATTGTGTGACGCCCGGTCGTTATTTAACTGTCCCACCACGCTTTATAACACACTTTAACCGGAGAAACGTAGAGCGAGAGAGAGAGAGAATTGACTTTATTGAGACCCTGAGGAAATGGATCATGGGAGCCTTATGGGCTTCCTTGGCAACCAACAGAAGTGCACTTGCGAGGAACGCACTACGCTATAAATCATTGTAATTTTTTAGAAGTAGGGCAGTAGGCAGTGTGCCATTTTTCGTCATTCTACAGACAGCCGTGGTACCTGCTAAACGCATGTAAGGCATTATGCGCACTTTGTTGATGCTGTGCGTGATGACGATGAAGAATTATAGCAGAGCTCTTTGTAATGGGTTGGAAGCATTCAACAACCTACTCGTTGCGCAATTCGCATTGTGTGACGCCTGGTTACAGAATTCGCGTTGTGCGACGCTTGGTGCTTATTCTACTCTTTTACCACGCTATATTGCATTTGCTAATGTGGTTCCTTCCCGACATGAAGCCTGTATAGGACCTTTTTGCAAAGCAGCTTCAAGCACCGGCATGGCTCAGAGGTTGAATACTGGGCTCCCACGCAGAGGGCCCAGGTTCGAACCTCGTTCTATCCTGGAATTTTTTTCTTTAGCTTTTTTTCTTATTTGGAGCGATACTGGTTCCGGACACCGGCGGCGGCGGCAGCGGCGGCGGCGGCGGACACCTACGGCACCAAAAACGGCCGGTGAAATGAAACAGCTTTCGCTGTAAAAAAGTAAGAAAGCAACGTATAGCACGACCATCAAAGGCAAACTATGATAAGATAACCAACCTGCGCCGACAGCTTAAAAACGGCATATTGAAAGCTTAAGATTTCTATCAAAATGTTTCACTGAAAAACTTTCTTGAGACATCCCCGGATAAGTTCTGGCAATATCTATCGCCAAAGACCCCCGTGTCTGATATTTGCGTTGATGGTACCATGTTGACTGACAAACTCAGAATTGCAAATGCACTAAACGAGTATTTCTGCTCAGTGTTCAGGAGTGATGATGGCAAGATACCACGCATAGCTACTCTAGACGTTACTCCGCCCATAAGCTCCCCCGACATAAACGAAGCGGGAGTACTGTCCTTGCTTCTTGCCATTGACGTGAAAAAATCGCCAGGCGTCGAGGAAATACCTAATACCTTCCTCCGGAGATACGCTGAATGGTGCGCCGAATATCTTTGCATTATTCTCGACAAATCGCTTTCACGTGCAGAAATACCACACGACTGGAAGCATGCAAAGATTATTCCTATCCCTAAATCAGAAGATCGCTCACTGCTGTCCTCTTACCGCCCTATTTCTCTTCTTTGTGCCTCATCAAAACTGATTGAGCAGATTATATTTAAGGACATTTCAGTATTTATTGAAAATAATGGCCTCTGCGACACTCGACAACACGGCTTCCGTCGCGGAATGTCGACCGTAACGCAACTACTGGAAACCGTACATGAAATTGCGGCAGCAAGTGGACAGCCAAGGCCAAATTGACATAATATTTTTGGATTTTGAAAAGGCCTTCGGCCGTGTATCCCACCAAAAGTTGCTATTAAAACTATGACCCATTCTCAAAAACGACCAGCTACTTCAATGGATGGAGGCGTATCTGAAAGACAGGCGACAAGCAGTCGTTGTCGACGATGCAAGGTCGGACTCATCCGATGTGCGGTCTGGAATACCACAAGGATCAGTCTTGGGTCCTCTGTTTTTTCAACTGTTCATCAACGACATAGTGCAACACATACCAGTTAAAATTCGGTTGTTTGCAGACAACTGCATACTTTACAATGAAATCCGCAGCGAGGCAGATCAGGCTATCCTAAATTCATCTTTTTCTGTTATAGCTACTTGGTGCTTAGAATGGCAAATGAGCATTAACCCCAGAAAAACAGTATCGATGACCATAACACGCAAAAAGAAGCCGTTACCTTTTCTGTACATCATTAATGGTCATAATGTATCCTCTGTTACGCAATATAAATACTTCGGTTTAGTGATCACGTCGGACCTTAGGTGGAATCACCATGTAGCTCACATTAAAAAAAGGCCATGAAGAAACTTGGATACCTGAGAAGAACCTTGGCTAAATCTACGAGCAATATAAAATTGTTGGCTTACATGACATTCATAAGACCATTACTAGAATACGCTACTCCTGTCTGGAGCCCTTACACCCAATAAAACGTAAGCGAAATCGAAAACATACAGCGGAAAGCAGTCAGATTTATCTTTAATTCGTACCGTCGTCACACATCGGTACGTGCTCTTTTACAGGACGCGAACCTCGAAACTCTAGAGATACGACGCTATCGAGAGAGGCTCAAGATGCTATACCTAATAAGGCACTGCACGGGCGCGGGCCGGCCCGAAAGCCCGGGCCGTCCGAAGCGTTTTTCGGCGGGCCCGGGCTGGGCTCGGGCGTGAAAGTGCAGGCCCGGCCCGGGCCCGGGCTTGAAGCCGCGGGCCTGAGCCGGGTCCGGGCTTGAGGCTGCGGGCCTGGCCGGACACGGTAAGTCGGGCCTTCGAGCACACGCGAACGTTATGCATTGCATGGTGGTGTAAGGTATACTGTGCCAAGCTGAAGTGACACGTGCAAAGAGCTGGCTCTTAGTAAAGCTTAGCAATAAAAATAGAAAAACAGTTGAACTGCTATTTTATTTCCACCAGTATAGATATAGATTGGCACTGTATATTTCCACTAACGTTTCGTCTGCTGGACCACACTTTGTCAAAGTAACAAGTACATCGTGGAGGGTTTCCTTATAAACACGCCTTATAAACTCGTTCTGCTCGTTTATTTCTGTTGCCAAAAATTTTCCCGCCTGTTTGTGAGAGTCTGTAGTTTTGCGCCGACTGAGCTAAAGGGCATCAAACAACAATTTTTTTTCAAAGGATGTTTATAGGATGCACTCAATAAAATGGTATTTCCGGCAAACTAATGAAGTGATGTAACTGTAAAAATTAATGACTTGTTTATGTATATCGTTTCTTCGAGGGCTTTTCGCACGAGCACAATTGAATAAAGTTGCAAAGTTTGATATTTTTTTCCAGGAACAACGCAAACTTAAAGGTTTGAAATTATTTATATACTGGAAGCCTAATCGACATACTACAAAAGAAAAATAATTTAGTCGCTGAAGGTGTAGCAAATCGTCTGAAAAAAAATTGCGAATTTCACTTTTTTTTAGAAAAGCTCTGTATTCATCGTCAAAAAACTTGCCTTGGTGGTCGGACTAAAAATATGCACGATACTTCATTTGAAAGCTCTACGTATTAGGTAAACATAGACAAAGTTACAAAAGGGTATTATTTTTAGGGGCGAAGCTCCTTAAGGCGGCACCCGTTCGTCCCTCGTAGTCGTAGTAGTCGTAGTGCGTAACCAGTCTTACGCTTTGACCTCCAAGGTGGTGCCAGTGGGAGATTTTTCCTGTGCGTTGTTGAACAATAAAAAATTCGCAGCGTGCGCGTTAACTAAAAGCCGAATTCTTGTGTCTCTCATTCCCCATTAGCAGCCATTGGCATGTTCCAGTAGGAAACGTTAGTAGAAGTAGAAGTGTAAGTGTTAGCTAAAAGGCGACTTCTTCTGTCTCTCATTCCCATTAGCAGCCATTGTTTACCCCCAAGGTAGTGCCTGGTGAGATTTCTCCTGTGCGTGATTAAACAATAAAAATTTTGATCAAAACGCCGTTGATTGATGAAATAAACCAACGAAAGACGCCAGATGTTTTGTAAAAGCAAAACGAAAGAACGCCAGATGTTTCTAAAGCAAAACGAAAAGACGCCAGCTGCTTAACGAAAGACGCCAGATGTTTTCTAAAGCAATGGTTTTCTAAACAATAAAAATTCACAGCTTACATGTAAAATTGAAGTGAGCTGCAAGTCGTCATAACTCATCGAACCTTTAGTATAAACGCGCCCGATCTCACGTCGGTGATGATGTACTGGGCAGAATTCACGGAAGATACACGGTTTACCGATGAACCTCCGCAGCTTCGCCTACTCATCATCATTCACTCCGTGGATATGCTGTGATTTTTTTTAATTTGAGAAATATTTTTTGAAATTTTGTATCTCCACCAGCTTTTCGCTGACGTAACTCAAGCGGCATGAAGCACTCGCAAAGGCAATCTTCAGCCCATGCCCACTGAACTGGGATGCAGACGTCAAACATAGTGCTGTCTATAAAGCAACCCCATTTCCTTTTCCATTACTTTATAGACAGCACCATGTGTGACGTCTGCATCCCAGGTCAGTGGGCATGGGCTGAAAATTGCCTTTGCGAGTGCTTCATGCCGCTTGAGTTAGGTCGGCGAAAAGCTGGTGGAGATACAAAATTTCAAAAACATATTTCTCAAGTTAAAAAAATAATACCCTTGTGTAACTTTGTCTATGTTTTGCTAATACATAGAGCTTTCAAATGAAGTATCGCGCATATTCTTAGTCCGACCACCAAGGCAAGTTTTTTGACGATGAATACAGAGCTTTTCTAAAAAAAGTGAAATTCGCATTTTTTCAGACGATTTGCTACACCTTCAGCGACTAAATTACTTTTCTTTTGTAGTATGTCGATTGGGCTTCCAGTATATAATTAATTTCTACCCTTTGAGTTTGCCTTGTTCCTGGAAAAAAATATCAAACTTCGCAATTTTATTCAATTTTGCCTGTGCGAAAAGCCCTCGAAGAATCGATATACATAAACAAGTCATTATTTTTACAGTTACATCACTTCATTAGCTTGCCGGAAATACCATTTTATTGAGTGCATCCTATAAACACCCTTTGAAAAAAATTGTTGTTTGATGCCCTTTAGCTCAGTCGGCGCAAAACTATAGACTCTCACAAACAGGCGGGAAAATTTTTGGCAACAGAAATAAACGAGCAGAACGAGTTTTGAACTTCAAGAAAAACGTGGAAATTTTTTCATCCATATTTGTGATGGTCGGAAAAACGCTGGGTGATTTGGCATGGAATGACCCATATATTAACAGCACTAATAATGGGCCAGATCACGGTTGTCCCCATGGGAGGAATAAAGATTTCGGTCTTTTATTCTAGGTTGACACATACGGTACATTTCATTTATATTCCTTGGTATTACGTGCCAAAACCACGATATGATTACGAGGCACGCCGTAGTAGCACCGGATTAATTTCGACCACCTTGAGTTCTCTAACGTGCACCTAAAGATAAGTATATAGACGGGTGTTCTTGCATTTCGCCCCCATCAAATTGGGGCCGCCGTGGCCGCGGGAATCGCACCCGCGTCCTAGGACTTAAGAGCGAAAGAGATTAACCGCTGAGCTACCACCGCAGGCAAAGCAACATTTCGATGCATGTACACACCGGATTTTCCATCCGATCGCCCGCTCAAAACGCACGGCGTCATTAATCATCATCATCAACAACTAATATCCTCTAGCAGGCACGGGTTAGGTCTGGTCATGAACAAGCGCGCCCTGGATTAGTTTAGTAATGAACGCCCGGGCCCGGGCCGGGCCCGGGCTTGGAACGACGGGCCCGGGCCAAGCTCGGGCTGGGTACGGTCAAGTACGCCCGGGCCGGGCCCGGGCTTGGAACCACGGGCCGGGGCCGGGCTCGGGCTGGGTTCGGTCGGGTACGCCCGGGCCCGGGCCGGGCCCGCGCTTGGAACCACGGGTCCGGGCTGGGCTCGGGCTTCATAAAGCGGGCCCGGGCCAGGCCCAGGCCGCAAAATCCGGCCCGTGTAGTGTTCTAATACCTAATATATCGTGAACATGTCAAAATAGATAGGAAATTGTATATTGAACCATGTAGTCGGCGCCCTACCCATTCATCTCATTCGTTAAAGTTAGCCGAATACTCGTGCCGAACCAACATATTCAAACAATCGTTCTTCCGCCGTACAATCCATGAATGGAACGCATTGCCCGAAAATGTACTGCAGAGCCCAACTATGTCGTCGTTCATGCACGCTCTCACTCATCTATGACCGGAGGTGTTTCCCATGGCGTCTGTTGCTTTCCAGATGGCGTACGATACTGAAAGAAAAGTCATTACACTCCTCTTTTCGTTGTCGAGCAGACAACTGTGTGAACATGCGCTCTTTTGCACATTCTTGTTATCTTTTTCTGTTGTAGTTATTTTTAGTTGTCCTAAACTGTCAAAATTTCACTCTGTGATCCCTGTATTTTCTTAAGAGAATTTTCACCTGTATTACCTTATGTGTTTTACTGTATTCTATTGTTTCCTATGTTTCACATACTGTAAAGATTGTTCAACACTGTTTCACTCTTATTTCACAGATTTGTTTCGTATTGTTTTCACAGATTGCTCAATACTTTCTTTTGTGCAATCCACTCCTGTCTATGGCTTGTAAAATAAGTTGGCAGTAATAAATAAATAAATAAATAAATAAATAAATAAATAAAAAAATAAGCATCTTATGCAGCTCTTCGCGCAGGAGCGCTGGGATGGTCTCGCGCAGGTCGTCGGTGCTGAGGGCTTGAACGTCGGCGCAGTCAGTTGTTGGTGAGCGGTGATTGTAGTGCCTTGCCCGCATCTCAAGCGCCTTTTTACAGCGAAAGCTGTTATGAGATCATTTCACCGGCCGTTTTTAGTGCCGTAGTTGTCCGCCGCCGCCGCCGGTGTCCGTAACCAGTATCGCTCGAAATAAGAAAAAAAAAACTAAATAAGAAAAAAATTCCAGGATGGAACGAGGTTCGAACCTGGGCCCTCTGCGTGGGAGCCCAGTATTCAACCTCTGAGCCATGCCGGTGCTTAAAACTGCTTTGCAAAAAGGTCCTATACAGGCTTCATGTCGGGAAGGAACCACATTAGCAAATGCAATATAGCGTGGTAAAAGAGTAGAATTAGCACCAAGCGTCGCACAACGCGAATTCTGTAACCAGGCGTCACACAATGCGAATTGCGCAACGAGTAGGTTGTTGAATGCTTCCAACCCATTACAAAGAGCTCTGCTATAATTCTTCATCGTCATCACGCACAGCATCAACAAAGTGCGCATAATGCCTTACATGCGTTTAGCAGGTACCACGGCTGTCTGTAGAATGACGAAAAATGGCACACTAGCTACTGCCCTACTTCTAAAAAATTACAATGATTTATAGCGTAGTGGGTTCCTCGCAAGTGCACTTCTGTTGGTTGCCAAGGAAGCCCATAAGGCTCCCATGATCCATTTCGTCAGGGTCTCAATAAAGTCAATTCTCTCTCTCTCTCGCTCTACGTTTCTCCGGTTAAAGTGCGTTATAAAGCGTGGTTAAATAACGACCGGGCGTCACACAATATGCATTACGTAACTAGTGGGTCGTTTAAAGCTTCCAACCCATTACAAAGGGCGCAACCATAATTCTTCATCGTCATCAACCGCCGCATCAACAAACTGCACATAATCGCTTGCATATGGTACCTCGCTTCTCCGCAGAACATCGAATAAGGTCGTGCTGGGTGCTTCCCAACTTCCCAAAAATTACGCTTTGTGGCGTAGTGGGTACGTTGCTAATGTACCTGTATTAGTAGCCACAGGAGAGTTTATAACGGGCTCTAGAAATGCCGCTCCTACAGCTTTCGCTGTGGCTGTGCTGCGCTTTCCGCGCAGGCCTGGCGTTTTTTATTGTTGTGGCCTCTGAAAGGAATTCGATGACACTCTTGGGTGGGTTGCGAACAAGTCCCGCAAACAGCTCCTGCTTGACTCCTCGCATTAGGAACCGGAGCTGCTTCTCCTCAGACACCGCGGGGTCAGCGTAAAGGAAGAAGCGGGTCATTTCTTCCGTGTACATCCCGACGTTCACTTTTGAGAGCTGTACACGGCTTTCCTGCAGGTTTTCCACCCTTTCCTTACGTGCTACTTCTGAAGGTTCCCAGGAATGCGGCGCAAAATAGATCCCCGGTCGTAAGGGCGGCCTCTTTGTTCTCGAACCAGGTCCTGGCTCCATCTTCAAGAGTGAAGTATGGGTGACGAAGTTTCTCATCACAGTCCCATTTTTTGAATTGGGAAACTCGGCCGTATTTTTCCAACCAGCTTTCTGGGTCTTCACATAGTGATCCACGGAAAGTCGGCGGCTCCCTGGGCTGATTCATGACGACTCGTTGGGGTGACACAGCAGCCGTCATGGTGCCTGTTGTGTTCGTCCTCGCTGTCTTAGTCTTGTTGGATAGGGATCCGTATTGTGGTGGGAAACATTGCTGCCAGCGGCTCGCTCGCTGCTTGGCGTCGATGTCCACGTCACAGTGTGGGCTTGGCTCACGGCTGGAGGTAGGCTTTCGGTACATGGACCGGGAAGCACTTCCACCAGATGTCACTGGATCGTGACGTCGACTAAGGCAGCAGTCGGCGTGTCCGAGATGAAACTCTTTATTTCGCCGAACTTGGGGCCGGGAAACGGAAAGTCAAACTACAACAACACACACTGCGCACTGATAGCGGCGAACACAGCGTCGGCCGTGGATAAACTGATGATCGTTGGGACCCGTCCTCTTTTATACATCACGCGTCGAAATTTCCAGCCTTATCACTGGTCCTGAGGCAAAAACCAGTCAAAAAGACGCCGGACAAGGGGAAGAAGTGACACACACAACGACTGGACTAGCAACTGTGCTTTATTAGCTGACAGCACCTCCCAGAAGAACCACGGCGCATGCGCTAAACACGTAAAACCATGAAGCCAAAACCCAAGCATTACTACAGAAGGAATGCGAGTTCCTGTCACTCTGGCGGTAGATTCTTGGCCGTTATGTAGGCCAATTTCTGCTTTTGCTTTTTTCATGTTTGGGTTTTGGCTTCATGGTTTTACGTGTTTAGTGCATGCGCCGTGGTTCTTCTGGGAGGTGCTGTCAGCTAAAAAGCACTGTTGCTAGTCCAGTCGTTGTTTGTGTCACTTCTTCCCCTTGTCCGGCGTCATTTTGACTGGTTTTTGCCTCAGCATCATGTACCAACTGACGCAGACTTCGACGTTATCACTGGTGGTCGCGCAAGCTCTGGAATAACCTTGACTATTGGTGTCATGTGTGCAAGCCAGTGGTAACACCTGTAAGGGGGCGTTAACATAAAAAGAAAGACAGGAGCGTATCCTCAAGTGCCCTCAAACAGGCTCCCTATGAGGTAGACAGTATGAAGAAAAAAAATGTAGAAAGAAAAAAAAACTCGTCGCCCTATCTGCTACTCCCCGGCCTAAGAAACACACCGCTTGGTTTTAGAGAGTCAGGCCGTAATCAGAAAACCTGCCGCGTTATCAATGAGAACAGTCGGCCGTGAGATATGGATGATTGCGGCGTACTATCGAACGGAATCAATCCCAGAGAAATTGCAAGCATATCGTTGGTGCCCTACCTGTACCCTTGCCAAAATGCGGAATGCTGTCTCTCGCAACGGACAACAGGCAAAGCAGTTGTTTGCAGTAAGCTTATCTGAGGGCTTTCGAAGTTGATCAATAGGCGTAAAGTAGCCGACATAAGAAAGTATAATATGGAGAGAATTGAGCATGCTCTAAAGAACGGAAGAAGCCTCAAAGCTACGAAGACAAAACTGTGCATAGGCAAAAATCAGATGTATGCGTTAAGGGACAAGGATGGCAAGGTCACAACCAATATGGATAGAATAGTTGAGATAGCGGAAGAGTTCTACAGAGATCTGTACAGCAGCCGAGACAGTCAGAATGATAACGTAAGAAGCAGTAATATCCCAGAGGAATCTGACATCCCACCAGTATTAACAGGAGAAGTAAAGAAAGCCCTAAAGTTAATGCAAAGAGGCAAAGCCGCTGGTGAGGATCAGGTAACATCAGACCTGTTGAAAGACGGTGGAGAGATTATGTTAGAGAAACTGGCCACCCTGTATACGAAGTGTCTCTCGACAGGGAGGATACCAGAATCTTGGAAGAATGCCAACATCATCTTGATCCATAAGAAAGGGGACGTCAAGGACCTGAAAAATTACAGGCCCATCAGCTTACTGTCCGTTGTCTACAAGCTATTCACAAAAGTAATTGCTAACAGAATTAATACGACATTAGAGTTTAATCAACCAAGGGACCAGGCAGGATTTCGTACAGGCTTCTCAACAATAGACCATATTCATACTATCAATCAGGTGATAGAGAAATGCGCGGAATACAACCAACCCCCATACATAGCCTTCATAGATTACGAGAAGGCATTTGATTCGGTGGATACATCAGCAGTCATGCAAGCACTGCGGAATCAGGGCATCGACGAAGCCTATATAAACATAATGGAAGAAATCTACAGCGCATCCACAGCCACTATAGTCCTTCATAAAGAAAGCGACAGAATCCCAATAAAGAAGGGCGTACGACAGGGAGACACGATCTCTCCAATGCTATTCACCGCGTGTTTACAGGAGGTTTTCAGGGCCCTAGATTGGGAAGAATTAGGGATAAGAGTTAATGGAGAGTATCTCAGTAACCTGCGCTTCGCTGATGACATTGCATTGCTGAGTAACGCGGGAGACGAATTACAGCTCATGATTACTGAACTGGATACGGAAAGTAGAAGAGTAGGTCTGAAAATTAATATGCATAAAACTAAAGTAATGTGGAACAATCTTGGGAGAGAACAGCGCTTCGCGATAGGTGGCGAGACGCTGGAAGTTGTAAAGGAGTACGTCTACTTAGGACAGGTAGTAACCGCGGAGCCGAACCATGAGAGTGAAATAACTAGAAGAATAAGGATGGGATGGGGCTCATTCGGCAAGCATTATCAAATCATGAATGGTAGTCTACCACTATCTCTCAAGAGGAAGGTATATAACAGCTGCATCTTACCGGTACTTACCTACGGAGCAGAAACCTGGAGACTTACAAAGAGGGTTCAACTTAAATTGAGGACGACGCAGCGAGCGATGGAAAGGAAAATGATAGGTGTAACCTTAAGAGACAGGAAGAGAGCAGAGTGGGTCAGGGAACAAACGGGGGTTAAGGATATCATAGTTGAAATTAAGAAGAAGAAATGGATATGGGCAGGCCACGTAGCACGTCGGCAGGATAACCGGTGGTCATTAAGGGTAACTGACTGGATTCCAAGAGAGGGCAAACGCGTGAGGGGAAGACAGAAAATTAGGTGGGTAGATGAGATTAAGAAGTTTGCAGGTATAACGTGGCAACAGAAAGCACAGGACCGGGTTGATTGGCGGAACATGGGAGAGGCCTTTGCCCTGCAGTGGGCGTAGACAGGCTGATGATGATGATGATGATGATGATCTGAGGGCGCTGGTTTCCTTTGCGGGTGGGAGCGTATTCACGTGTTATTTTTCATATTTCGCGGGCTTTTTTTACCAGCCGTAAAAATGAGCACGTAATTAGTACATTGTTAAAAAATGCGCAGTTAGATGTCCTTGGAACATGCCTACATACGCCTCATTGACATTTTGACAATTAGGTGAGTACTTTTCAAGTTACAAATATAGTTATGACTGAGTAATTGAACCTCATTAACGAAAAAAAAATAGCAGTGGCTACTCCAGTGTACTAGGAGAAATATGCAGTACGTTTGCTTCGCGTAACGCCGTTCCTCTTTCTTTAAATCGTGCTGCGTGATAGCTCGGACACACTGTATACTTAAAGTGGTATGACGAGACATTTCTGTAGGACGAACATAAATGATAGGTGGCAACTTGAAAATCATTGCGTGCATGTCATGTATACTATGTCTTACTTGCCACACCCATGGCGCATCGCGTCCGGTTTGCTAGCTTGATATACACCGAAATTGAAATTGCGCGACCTGACTGTATGTTGAGCATAAATGACTGGTCGTGTTTACGTGATAACTATGACATGCACTTCATGTATGACATGACTTACTTGCCAAACTTATGGCTTGCTCGCGGCCGGTTTGCTAGCTTGATATACACCAAAAGTGATATTGCGCGACGTGACTGTATGTCGAACATACATGACAGGTAGTTACGTGACAATACTGATATGCATGTCATGCTTCACGTGACTTACCTGGACCGCTAACGGCGCGCTCGCGGCCGGTTTGCACGCTTGATATACAACAAAATTGTTACTGCGCGACGTGAATGTATGTCGAACACAAATGACAGGTGGTTACATGAAAATAATGACATGCATGGCACGTATGACATGACTTGCCATGCGCATGGTGCGCTCACGTCCGGTTTTCTAGCTTGATATGGACCAAAATTAATTACAACATAATAATTGTTGGTGTTTCACGCCCCAAAACAACGATATTATTATGAGAGACGCCGATGTGGAGGGCTCTGGAAATTTTGACCACTGGGGTTCTTTAACGTGCACCTAAATCTAAGCACACATGCCTCAAGCATTTTCGCGTGAATGAAAATTCGGCCGCCGCGTATACACCAAAATTGGTATTGCACAACGTGATTGTACGACGAACGTAAATGACAGTTGGGAACATGAAAATAATGGCATACATGTCATGTACGGCATGATTTACATGACACTTTCATGGTGCGCTCGCGGCCGGTCCGCTAGCTCGATGTGCACTAATATTGGTATTGCGCGACGTGGCTGTATGTCGTCCTAACAAGCACATCATGACATGCACGTCATGTACAGCATGATTACATTACACCATTTTGGTGTGCTTCCGGACGCTTTGTTAGCTGGATATATACCGAAATTGCAATGACATGGCATGAGTGCGTTTCATCAGCATGGTGTATACCAGATTGGGTATGTATGCGTGCATGAGAAACATGCGATATATAGTGAACTAAATGTCCTCACATGAACGACTTCATTTGCCTCAACGAAAAACAAGGCGAGGTATGCAGCTCTTGCTGGCTGCTTCGCATTACACCGCAGTGTGGGGGATCTGCCGGATTTTTTTAACCCGGGATAACGGACTTATATTGTTTGTAGATATTGACAGGGCGTGCAGATACGGACACAAGAAGATAGTCGAGACTCCACAACAGCCGACTAAAAACTGCAAGAGGTGCACAGCAGCGGTTAAGGCCCCGCCACGGTGGTCTAATGGTTGTGGCGCTCGACTGCTGACCCGAAGGTCGTGGGATCGAATCCCCGCTGCGGCGGCTGCATTTTCGATGGAGGCGAGAATGTTTGAGGCCTGTGTATTTAGAATTAGGTGCACGTTAAAGAACACCAGGTGGTCGAAATTTCCGGAGCCCTCGTCTACGGCGTCTCTCATAATCATATCGTGGTTTTGGGACGTTAAACCCCAGATATTATTAGCAGCGGGTAAGAAGGTCGACACAAAAACTTATCTACTCATGCCAGACAAAAGGTGACACCCATCAGTCCGGCGCGTGTGGTGGTCTACGTGAGCGATAACTGTTCAGGCACTTGGTTACTTCTTTATGCAAGTAAATAGATGGTTGGCTCACGCATGTGCTACCGCTATTATCAATATGTCAGGCCTCGACCAATTGACGCGTTTCCTGTGCCTATAGAAAACCTAGCATTCATCGGATTTTGGCATGCACTTACGCTCTCGACAATGTAGAGATAGATTAGATAGTGAGCATGCAGTTAGCGATGTCTTATTTGTCATTAATCTCTGGTTAACACAGCGACCTGTCTGTCCTACGTAGAAGCGGCCGCAGCTAAACGGAATCTTATAAACCACACTCGTACGGCAATCAGTAAATTTGCTGGTGTGTTTTACAAAACAAATATCGGTCCGCTTCTTGTCTATTACCCGCTCATTTATTATCTGTACAGCGGCACATATCTTATCTAGCTTATTGGCAGCCTTCAAATGGACGTTTTTATGGCACTCATCTCGAAAGGTGGCCCCGTATTGTTCTGTTAAGCCCGTTGCCGCACTTTAACCCACCAAAACCTTGGTGAAATAGTCGATGTTCCATCGCTGCAGTGGGAGGCAGAGATTTGCTGCCGCCGGATACCTACCGGGCAATAGATACAAGCGAACTTCCGGCCTAGTGCTCGGCACAACGAAGTACATAGTCGCTTGGGAGAACGCCCACCCTGTGGGAGATTCGCAGTGTGGGACCGGCCGACCTAAAAATAAGGTCAACCTCTTTCTTCAGTAAACTAGTAAATAACGAAATCCTCGTTTCTCTCCTCCGCACTCTTATTTCAGTCCTTCTCACCCTGCATTCTCTTTCCCACCTTCTTGCTATACTGCACGCTATGCTTTTTTTCGCACTGTTCATTTCTATTTCTTTCTGTGCCTTTCTATCTGCTTCCCTTTTCCTCTCTTTCTCTGTTTTCTCCTTCTTTCCCCCAGAGCAGCGCACTATGGTTCCCATGAATGCTTGTTCCGCAGCGTGCCTGGATGGCGAGTGCTTACGACGCTCGCCTTCTAACCGCGGTATCCGGGTTCGAATCACGCCTTGCAAAGAATTGTTATTTTGTTCTCCTCCTCATTTCCTTCTTCCAACGCGTTGACAGGTGACGCAAGGTGAGTCACGGCTCGGCGAGGTTTTTCTGTGTAATCCAGATGGACCAAGCTCGAGCTTAATCAGCTCCGCTGTTAAAAAAAATAGCGTAGCTTGCACTACGTCGCGCAAGCCTGCTTCACAGCAGAGCTGGTGAGCACCTAGCTGGTCCTGGCTTCGCTAGGCTTTCACTCTCTCACCTCTCTCTCCCCTACCCCTTGCTATACTATACTAAAAATGGTTATGCTTGCTCTCTTTTTTTCAATATGTGTGTCTGTTTCTTTATATCTATTGCGATCTTTTCTCTCTTTCTTCCGTTTCTTTGTATCTCTCTTTCTCTTTCTATCTATTTCATTGTATCACGCTATCACTGTATTCGTTCTCACTTCCTTGTCACATTACCATCTCTCTTCCTCACGCTCATTTCTCTTTCCCACTCCTTCCAATACGATACTATACAAGGCTGTGCTATGCTCTACAAGCGTGCCTGGAGAGCCGGGTGGTTACGACGCTCACCTTCGGATCGATGGTACGTGGGTTCGAATCTTGCTAAGAATATATTTCACCAAGAATATCTTTCTTTCTCTTTCTTCCTAACATGACCAGGATTTGGAGACGTATGCACGTAGTGCCCTCTCTCGTCGGTGACAGAGGTGGCCTACCATAACTGAATGGGAAATAAGGGGGAAAAAGAGTATCTGGCGAAAAACTCTAGTTATCAAAAACGACTCCCGGTTCTATACAGCAGAAACTTATTTGAATATTCTGTTCATATTACAGCCTCGCGCTACAGGGGTATTGCTAGGCGATGCTATGAGTTTTTTGGTGTTCATTAGTCTGATAATGTTTGGGTCGCGCCAACTATACAAGTGACGGTAAGAAAGCGTACTTTAAATGAGAAAAACCTCAAAGAATGCTATTTGACTTAGTAATAATTATAAGCGTTTTACACCCCGAAACCACGATATGGTTATGAGAGTCGCTTTATGGAAGGCTCCGGGAAAATTTGACCATCTGTTGTTTTTTAAAGTGCACCTAAGTCTAAGCACACGGGTAGCTGGCATTCCGCCTCTATCGAAATACGGCCGTCGCGGCCGGTATTCGACCTCACGACCTTCGGGTCAGCAGTCGAGTACAATAACCCGTAGACAACCGTGCCGGGTCCCAGATGAATTGTTGCAAGATAAGGCGCCAGCGCCTGTTGGTTTGATGAAGCTAAAGCACACATGAAAGAAAAAAAATTAACACGTGAGGCGTCTAGGAATATTTTGTCCATGTAACTTTCGAATAATATCATGAAATGTTAACAACAAGGCTTACTGCGTGGTGGAACAATTCACCAACTCGACAACTCTCTTAATTGCTCCCTCCCCCCCACCACAATAAAAGAAGCTTACCTATATTTATAGCAGTGGTTATAAAGCGAATGTTCACTAACCTTCTTCAAACAGTGATTATACAAAACACACCTTTGTAAGCCGTATATTTATGTTTTGTGAGTACACTGAAGCTGCATATAATGAGCAGCTATTTAATTGATTGAATAGTTCGATTGAATAATCGCCGACCCGTTGAAAAAAGGTTAGTGCTACTGTAGCAGGGCCACTGTTCTTCATTTTCTCGAGAAATGCAAATCTGAAAATTAATGTTTTATAGAGTTGTTTAAATGCATGTTGAATGGTAAGTTGGTTGAAGCCCTTGACGCTTTACGTGGTGCGGGTTGCAGAAACCAATGCCGGCGAAATAACTCAGTTTTTACGAAATGACTTTGTTTTTACCTGCTTCCAAAGTTATAGGCGTGTTGTGTACTAATGCTCCCAATAAAAAGCTGCATATCATAATGCATACACGGGAAACCCACGTCAGCACATTGTCCCTTCATAGCATCTGTTGTAATGCAAGAGAGTCGATAATAAAATGAAAAATAAGTCGTATTGCTGAAACGCAATAGCTGCGCGACATGGCATGCTAGATATATCATCTTTAATGCAGGTGCGAAAGATTCAACATAACCGGATACAAGCTCGCGCTACATAGGTGTGTCAGCTACACGCACACAAGAACGAATTCTATTGTAATAAAAAAGGCTGAAATACCAGCTGTAAAAACAGGAGAGATCGCAACAACAAGCAATTGTAGCACATGTTTCTTTTCCCGGCCTACAAAAATGAAAGAAAAAATATCGCGCTCTTCGACGCCATACCAAGCAAGAAACAGTGTCTTACTCTTTTTGCGCAAAAAATTGACGATAAACTTTGGAAAAAAATTAACAGCAAGCACTTCGATCTTAATATTTTTCTTCTTTTCTCTCAAACGACTAAATTACGCAGGTAGCGGCACCACAGCGGCTCGGTGTTTGCCGTTTGCCGTTCTGAGGGTGCCGTGCGCAAGCGGGTTCGTTCGCGCACGGCTCAAAACTAGGCGACGTTAATTTTCACCTCAGAGTACTTAATGGCGCTAGCACCCTAGCGTTTGGTGCGCGGAGGAGTGTGAAGCGGACGCGAAGCAAGCGTCGTCACGCGGGTGAGACTGGAGCGCCGCCGTGCGAGCGCCGCACGAAGCGCAACTTACGCGCAACCCTTTACCTCATCCCTTTACGAAGGTGCACACTATGTGTCAGCTAGGAGTCAACATCCCCAAATGGTGCCCTCCTAACCCTATTAGGAACCAAGCTATGCGCATTCTAAATAGGCCCTCACTCTTTAATTAGCTGGTCCATATGTGGTGCGTAACGCTCGACTTGGGTACCACGTACCCACCGAACGTCAATTTGATATGCTCTCTTCGTGCGAAAAAATTTGTTCGTTTCTGTAGTTCCCATGCCCACCTATCAGAATTCAGTTATTCTCACGATATATCGGGACGGCTAATTTGCCTTTTCTCTTATAAGCTTCTGCTCCTACATTATTTCTTTCATAAGCAGCCGTTAATCCTCCATTTTGTTTGTTTTTTTTCTTAATTTATGGGCAACAGTTATCACCATAAAAATACTTTTCATTTGTTATTGGGCTGTTGGCTGGTTTCTTTTCTCTAGTAAAGATATGCTCCTGTATCATGTCTGTCGTCCTGGCACGCGCGCTTATTTTCTATTTTTGTGTAACCGGAACGTTGCATGTGTAAACGATGCCTCGCGCAAACCGTGCGTGAATATCAGGGAACATTCCCGACATTCCCGATAAGATAGTGCGCCCAACGCGAAAAATAGAGTTTATTCGAGAACTAACACAGCTACCAACAATAACGCTGGAATCTTCGATGCCACATGTACTGCTGATCACATTACTCGACGACCGAAGAATGTCTGCGCCGATATCGTTGCACTTATAGTTGCATTCTTCCTGTGGGCACATGTTCGCTCTATGAAGAGTTTTAACGCGATAGCGTTAAGGAGCTCGTTCACAGAAAATCTGGTGTCGGCGTCGGCGACGGCGTCGTTGGTTGTGAGCGAAAAGTCAACATCTTGTCCGTGACCAAAAATCGAGAAAGATACAAATAAAATAAATAAAAATCCTTGGGTTTGAGTGAGAATTGAACATAGACCGTCTGCGTGGCAAGCAAGTGTTCTACCACAGAGCCACGCTATTTCTCGAAATTGCTTCAGAAAAAAAAAAACACTATATGAATAATCAAGAAAGATTCAAAGAACATAAATAATAACCAGTTCGTCCGCGTGGCAAGCAGGTGTTCTACCACAAAGCCACGATAGTTCTTGAAACTGCTTCGGAAAAAAAAACTATATGAATGTCATGTAGTATATGAACGCATGTAATATTGCGTAGCAGAAGCGTAGAATCGCGCCAGGCGTCAAACCATGTGAAATGCGCAATTAGTGGGCGCTTTAAAGGCCCACTCATTACAAAGCGCTTCGACACATTTAATCATCATCATCAGCAAAAGCAAAACAAAATATGAGCAGCTGCGTACGTTCGCGTGTTGCCTTACGTACGCGTAGTGGGTCCTTCGCCGATTCTCAAAAGGAATAATTATTGCGTAGTGGGCACTGCGGAACTGTGCTTGAAGTAGGCATTCTATGATAGTTTGAAACGACCAATGTTATCCGCACAGACGTTCGTTTTCTTGCGGCACGTTGTGACATGCACCGAGAACCGAAGCGGGGCTAGCAATTGAGAAGGTGATGCGCACGGGACCCGATTACACTATCGCGTTCTACTCATGAAGGCGAAGCTCTAGCGTCCTCCAAATATTAACACGAAAGTGTTTTATGCCGGGTCCGCCAATATCTCACTGAGGTATTTCCGTCACGGAAACGACGTCGTAAAATGCACACGATTAGACGGCTCAGAAAAACTTGGAAAAGAAAAAGTGCCATCAACGGGAGTCCACACCACGACCTCTCAGTCCGCGACAACAGATGCCGGGTGCGCTATCTACTGGCCTACGGTCACCAATTCTGAGGTTTTACAAACGCGTCTTTTTTATCTCACACTTTCCACTCACAGTGCTATTGGTCGGCGGGGTGGTGTCGCTGTCTGGGTGCGGTAAAGTTAAGGAATGCGTCATGACCAGGGCCTCCGCGATTAGCTCCTGCATCGCGTCGTTGCTACGAGTCCGTCGCTTTAGGGGCGTTTCCAATAGAAGTGGAATTTTGTCAACGCCTTAACACACCGTGAGGTGGTGACCATAGCCCAAGCCTCGGCCTCGTTCATAGCATCTATCCATATAAACGAACACGGTTAATCCCTCCTGTAGAAGAATCGATGTAACACGAAAATAAAATGTGTCCTTACAGAAGTACTAGAGTGTTTACTGTACATTGATATACGAGAGCTTGCACAATGTTTATTGGTGTTGGGAGCTATATCACAGATTAACGTGGATGCACCCAAGTGGGCGCTTTTTGGCCATGATCAACGATTAGATAACCCTTTGTGGTAGCTGTTGTAGTTAACGAGACTTCCGCATAAGGGGGCGCTTTTCGGAAAGGCGCAGCAGTGCCCCCTGACCCAGGTTTTCTCGTCTACACTGTCGCAGGTGCTTTCTTCAGTAAACGAATCTGATGTGGCTCGGCTGCATAACGAAATTGAATGGTCCATAGTGTGGAATACAGCGATGTATTGGGAGAAAGTTACAATGGAGATGATAACAGATTGCCAGTGCACAGCTTCTTCAGCGGAAAGGAAGGTGATGTAGTGGTGTCTAGGGTTGCAGAGGGTGCTTCGTCTAAGACTTTGTGTCTGTTAACAGATGGCGAGCCAAAGGAAGGCGTTCGCGTACTTCGAGGGGTCTTTCGGACGCTCCTGTCTCAGAGCATCTGCAGACAAAGCCTCTGCCTTGGACCTATTCTTTGATGCACGCTGGCTAGACAATCCTATGAGAGTCTGGGTGTTTCCATGCGGATTTGCAGATACGCGCTTCACCAAATGCATTTCAAAGCTTCTTTCTTTCATTGGTCTCGTCAGCATGCGAAAACTTTCACTCGTCTGGTCGGAAATGCGATTACTTAAGCGTCGTTCAATAACTGGTCGCTCTCCTGGTTTTTAATGCAGGACAACGGACTCATATTGTTTGTAAATGTTAACGAGACAGAGCGTGCAAATACGGACGCGAGAGGCAAATTAAGGCACCGCAAAAGCCGACTAAGAACTGAAAGAGGCGCGCAGCGTTGGAAAAGAAGTTAGACACAAAATCTTATCTTATCATGCCAAGGCTAGAAGCGATACCTATCAGTCCGGCTCGCGCCGTGGTCTGCGTGAGCGAAACTGTGCAGGCACTTGACTCCTTCGTTACGCAAGTAAATCGATGGTTGCCTCACGCATGTGCTACCACTACCATCGATATTCCAGGCCTCGGCATTTAGACTTGTTTCTTGTGCCTATACAAAACCGCGCATTGGTAGGATTTTGGTATGGACTTACACTCTCGACAATGCGGAGATGGATTAGATGGCGAGCATGCGGTTAGCGATCTGCTATCTGTCATTGATCTCTAGTTAACCCAGCGACCCGCCCGTCCTGCGTAGAAGCGACCGTAGATGAACGGAATCTGAACCACATCGTACGGCAATAACTAAATTTATTGGTATGTTGTACGAAACAAATACCAGTCCACTTCTTGTCTATTACCCGCTCATTTATTTTCTGTACGGCGGCACATATCTTACCTAGCTTATTGGCAGCCGTGAAATCAACGTTTTAATGGGTACTCATCTCTAAAGGTGGCAACTTAATGTTCTGTAAAGCGCATGTGCGCACCATAACCCACCGCACCCTTGGAGAAATAATCGAGGATTGGCCGCTGCTGTGGGAGAGAGGGATCTGCTGCCACCGGAAACCTACCGGGTGATAGGTACAAACGCACTTCCGGCCTAGTGCTCGGCACAACGGAGTATATAGTCGCTTGGGAGGACACCCACCCTGTCGAAAACTGGCAGCGTGGGACAGCCAGACCTAAACATAAGGTAAACCGCTTTTTTTTCAGTACATCGGTAAATAACGAAATCTTCCTTACTCTCCTCCTCACTCTCACATCAGTCCTCGTCACCGTGACTTCCTTTTCCCGCCCCTTGCTATGCTGTACTATACATGGCTATGATTTTTTCTCGCACTCTTCATTTCTGTATCTTTCTATCTGCTTTTCTTTTTTTCTCTTCCTCTATCGTTTTCACGATCTCTCGCTCATAGCAACGCAATCATGTAGTTCCCTTAAATGCCTGTTGTGCTAGCGTGTCTGGATATCTCGCCTTTGAACCATGGGTGCCCGAGTTCGAATCACGTCTCGCAAAGAATTTTTTATTTTGTTTTATTCATGCGTTCTCCTCATCCTCTCCGCTTTTCATATCCTCCATATTTTCTTGCTCCAACGCGTTGAGAGGCGACCTCACGGTTCGGCCAGGTTTTTCCGCGTAATCCAGACGGACCAAGCTGGAGCTTAAACTGCTCAGCTGGTAAAAAAACTAGCGTAGCTTGTCCAAAGTCCTGCAAGCCTGGTTCGCAGCAGAGCTGGTGGGCACCTTGCTGGTCATGGATTCGCTAGGCCTTTACTTTCTCTCTTCCCCACCCTTTGGCCTACTATATAAACATGGCTATGCTTGTTCTCTTCTTTTTTCTATCTTTTTTGTGTCTGTTTCTTTATACCTCTTTCTCTATTTCTTTCCATCTTTTCTCTCTGTCTTCCCTTCCTTTCTGTCTTTCACTGTATCTCTCTATCTCTGCATTCGTTCTCCCCTCCTCGTCATCTTCACATCGCTCCTCTTCACCCTCATTCCCCTTTCCCACCCCCTTGCAATACTATATTATACAAGGCTATGCTATGCTCAGCTAGCGTGCCTGGATAGCCGAGTGGTTACGACGCTGCCCTTCGGATCGTGGTTACGCAGGTTCGAATCTCGCTAAGAATTTTTTTCGCGAAGAATTCCTCTATTTCTCTTTCTTTCCAACTCGTTCTTTGTGCTCTCTCTCTCAGCACTCATTCTCTCGCCTGTCAGAGTTATTGCATCTTACACTGGACATATACGCGACGTGTTCAGGGAGGAAATGAAAAGCGAAAGAAGAGGACGAAGAGAAGCATGCCAGTTAATGATGATGTTGATTTTCTATTTACCACACACAGCAGACCTCAAGCATAGCAACTCTGCTGTAAGTACGTTTACGAGGGAGCCTTCCTTCAGGGGTATTGCTACGTGATGCTATGCGTATTTCACTGCTAATTAGTCTTATAACATTTCGGTTCCGCCAACTATCCAAGCAGAGGTAAGAAAGCCTACTTTAAATAAGAGAGGTACCTCAAAGAATAAATAGATGAATTGGTAATAATTGTAGGAGTTTTACGTCCCAAAACCACGATATGGTTATGAGTGTCGCCTAGTAGGAGGCTCAGTTAAAATTTGACCATCTGGTGTTCTTTAAGGTGCACCTAAGTCTAAGTACACCGGCCGCTAGCATTTCATCTAATCAAAATACGGCCGCCGCGGCCGGTATTCGACCTCGCGACCTTGGCGTCAGCAGTCGAGTACCATAACCACCAGACCACCGTGGCGGATCCCACATGAATTGTTGCAACAAAAGTCGCCAGCGCCATTTGGTTTGATGAAGCCAAAGCACACTTGAGGAAAAAAAAATTAGCACGTCAGGCTTGTAAGAATTTTTTGTCCAGGTCACTTTGAATAATGGGCCGAAAGTCCTGTTGGCTGTAGTATTCTCTGCAGTAAAAGGCGTTGCGATTGTACCGGCATGCGTTGCGAATAATATCGTGAAAAAGAAATTGCAAGGCTTACTGCATGGTTGCACGATTCACCAACTCGCCTACTTTCTTAGGGCTCCCACCAAAAAAAAAAAAAAGAAGCTGACCTCCATTTAATGCAGTGGTTATAAAGCGAATGTTCGCTAACCTTCTTCAAAAATTGACTGTGAAAATAAATCTTTGTACGCCGTACACTGTAAACGAAAATGTACCCAGCTGGGAGGTCTTGGGGGATGATGCTCCCGCCTAACTCCGGTGACCTCTCCCCAACTCGAACACATCGGAATTTGCCGGAGTATATACGTTCTTTCACCGCCGTTCTCCTCCCGCGGCCGATGGATGGGAGGAAAAAGGCGCCCATTCCCTGAATATACTCCGGTGCACGTGCCGCAAATACGTCGGCGGCATCGCTCAGCGACGTTCATTGGCTGCTGGAGGAGTGACGTAGGCAGCCTCGCCGGCCGACCGGTTTCCACCAACACCTCCTAGGCAGGATTTCAGGCCTGCGAGCAAGAATTTGACGACGCAAGCCGCCGGCCGTCCAACCCGTCCGACGAGTTCGCCTGCCTTGCATTCCAATCCCCTGTCTCCTCAGTGACCCTGCCTGAAGCGCGTGTGTCCGCGTCATAGTGCAGCGAGGATTGTCCGAAGCCTTCGGCCGCGTTCGGAAAAAGGAAATCGTTCCATGCACCTTGCGGACATTACAAGCGACTACAAGCGTCAACGAAGGTTGTCATCTCATCGACAGCAGCAAGTTGCGGTGCCCTAATCGCGTGATGGTGCCGTGCAGCAAACGACACATTGTGATCTCGCGAGTGGCGAACAAGCGGACGGTCGAGGGTGCGGCGCAAACCTGGTGAGTGAGCTCTTGTTGAATTATCTGCGTCATTTTTCTCGAAAAGTGCTAAAATTGGGTACTGTTATGTTGACAACCAAAGAGATTACGAAGACTAGGTTGGCATTACAGGATGGCAGTAAAAAAATCCAGCGGAAATTTAGAAAACGCATTGTTTGGACTAGGTGTTCTTTTTTTTTTTAATATGGATAACTGCGGTAACTTAAACACAGCACTGTAATATTCGGAGCGCGGAGTGACCCTAGCGATATGCATTCATGGAAAACATCATAGTTGTGGGTTAATGCAATAAAGAGTTATTAAGTGATAAGTAATCTAATTGGTAAAGAGATATTGTTGGCCTCGTTAGTATAAATAAAAGGTAATTTTTGTCCGCTTTCGATATTAATATACGCCAGGCCGGGGTCTATCATTAAGTGTTAATATTCTTGATCTATCATATAAACGGAACTAATAGGACATGAAAAACTGAAACCAGTATTAATTTTTTATATATTTAGCGAATTCAGCTAGAGAAATGTGTTTGGTACAGGTTTTTAGAACGCATATACGTGCTCATTCTGGCGAAAAAATTATTTCATATGATAAGTGGCATCCGAAATATCAATGTAGGAATGTAATTGACACTTCGGAGAATGTGGTCCGTCCATAAAAGAAAGGGAGAGAGGGGTGTCGAGACCAGTTTGTGGGTGACGGGGAATGCGAAAGGAAGGCAGGGGTCGCTTGGCACAGAAACGGGTTGGGGGTGGAGGCGCGGACTAATGGCATGTGAGTGCCAGAAAGGAGCAGGAGCTAGCTGCGGGGACGCGGTGCTGGATGTTGGCTGCGCTTCATTGTGCTCTCGTCGTTTGTGTCCTGCGCTGCCGAAAGGCCCCGGGAACCAAGCCCGAGCAGACAGGCTGAACTGCAGGCGGCACAAACAGCTATGCAAACAGGGATAAAGCTGGGGAGTAGATCTAGTTCCATCGGTTCCCGTCTGCAATCGCCGACGGCCTTGTTCGCGCACCGGCCGCCAACGACGGCCCTCGTTGCATCAAGCTACATGAAATACATAGACTGAAGATAGCTGTTGAAATATTAGAATCCGCGACGCATCGAAAAGAAAATGAAAGCAAAACGGGAACAGGAGTTTGCGCGATCGGTTTCATGCGAAGCAGTGAGCGAGGCTGCATTTTTTTTTTTGTTGGGCCAAGCGTTACGAGGTGGACCGACGTGTTTTTCTAAGTGCAGTAGGTGTGTACACATCGTCGTCTTACCAGGCAATAACTATTTTAAAAAATGTCCGTTACGAAAAGTTTCATGACAGAGCGGGCGCAGCAAATTAAGAAAGGAAGGTACAACGCCAACTTGCCTCGAAGCCTGTTTTGGAAAGCAGAATAGAGGAACGCTTTTCTTATGGAGCGGTCGTAAGCATAAAAACTGGAAGCGCCTAATATGCGGGAAGTAGGACGATAAGAACAGATTGAAATACAACTGTAATAACCAGTAATGATATTTTATAAAATTAGCAAGTTAATCGGGAGAGGCATTCGTGATACGTTCGTCGAGAGTACTGAAATTCGCTCATTTTAGTGAAAAAGAAAGTTTTGAAAGACTGAGCAGAAGTAGAGGTATCGATTTATAATTGTATGGAAGAGTTTCGCGCGTTTTGCACTTTGTTCGCGGCGCGGAGGTGTGTTTTTATCATAGAGCAGCTGGCTGACACCAGAGTACGTGGGATGTGCTTCTTTATATTGACTTCTTTGTGATATTGTGTGCTTTGTGTGGTCCGTTTAATTACTGCTGCTCTGTCAAACTTTGTCGTTAATTTTAGTATTGACTATGCTGTAAGAACCTGGGTGTTCTCCTGGACTGCCACCCTGTATGTAATTTAATGAGTATCTGTGGCTTCAGTGTCCTCAGTTTTCGTGTTTGTGGCATGACTTAGTTCTCATGTACTACTTTTTTGCTAAATTATGCAGGAAGAAATCAGCTGAATCCTTGCGTCGTCAATGAATCTGATGGATGGTCCGTCGTGGATGGTTTCCGGCGACTACGCTTCCTTCGTTTGTTGTGCATTCTGTTGCAGCATTCTGGGCTTCATTTTGACACGCTGCGCTTAAAACTTGAGCGCTGTTGGTTTCACGTGATCTGACTTCTGCTTTGTTTTTTTGGTGGCCTTTTGCATATTTGTTTCTTGTATTGCTTTCCCAAATGCTGGCTCATGAACAGGAAATTGCAGCTTATTGTGAATAAATGAAATAATAAAAACTCACGTGTTCTCTTGACTTTCATCTGCTAGAGGTCTGTGGATAAAAGTACACAGTGACTCTGCAGTGTTTTGATGACAATTCCCTTATGCAACCAACGCGTGACACGATCAGCATAGAGTGAAGAAAGTGTAGCAGCGAAGCAAAGAGAAGAATACTCCCAATGCATCTCACTGAAATTCCGTCCGGACGGAGTAAGGAGATTCGTAAAATACTCCGGAGGTGACACGAAAAAACTCCGGATAGCCGGAGTGAAACAACGGCGAAAAATACTCCGAAGGTGCCACGCAGTCACTCCGGCCAGCCGGAGTGAAAGAACGGCAAAAATATTCCGGAGGTGCTGCGCAAAAACTCCGGCCAGCCGGAGTAAAAGAACAGTGAAAAATACTCCGAAGATGCCACGCAATAACTCCGGCCAGCCGGAGTGAAGGAGCGGCAGAAACACTCCGGAGGCGCCACGCAATAACTCCGGCCAGCCGGAGTAAATGCTTTACTCCGGAAGTCCGGAGTATAAAAAACTCCGAATGGGGGGGTCGCTAGAGGACAAGCATTTTACTCCCACCTGGGAGTAATTTTTTTTACAGTGTATATTAATGTTCTGTGAGTACACTGCAGCTGCATATAATGAGCAGCTATTGAATCGATTGAATACTCGCTGACCTGCTGAAGAAAGTTTGGTGTTCTTGTAGCAGCGCCACTGTTCTTCATTTTCTCGAGAAATACAAATCTGAGAATTAATATTTTCTAAAGATGTTTAAATGCGCGTTGAATGGCAACTTGGCTCAAGCCCTTGGCGCTTTACGTAGTGCGGGTTGCAGAAACCAATGCCGGCGAAATAACTCACTTTTTACGAAATTACTCTGCTTTTACCTGTTTCCAAAGTGATAGGCGTGTTGTTTACTTATGCTCCACACAGAAAGGTGCATATCGTAATGCATACGCGGGAAATCGTTGTCAGCACATTTTATCTTTATAGCATTTGCTGTAATGCAAGACAGTTGAGAATAAAGTACAAAATAAATTGTATTGTTCATACTGTGGTCTAGCTGAAACGCAATAGCTCCGCGCCATGGCGTGCTAGATAGATCATCTTTAATGCAGCCGCGAAAGTGTCAACATAATCGGATGCAAGCTCGCGCTACACACGTGTGTCAGCTACACGCACAGAAGAACGAATTCTATTGTAATAAAAAAAGGCTGAAACACCAGCTGTAAAAACGGGAGAGATCGCAACAACAAGGTCATGTAGCACATGTTTCTTTTTCTGTCCGACAAAATAATAAAAAGAAAATATCGCGCTCTTCGACGCCATAGCAAACAAGAAACAGCGTCTTACTCGTTTTGCGCAATTCACGATAAACGTGGGGAAAAATTAGCAACCAGCACTTCGTTCCTAATATTTTTTAACACGAAAGTGTTTTATGCCGGGTCCACCAAGACTTCATTGACGTATTTCCGTCACAGAAATGACGTCGACAAAATATACACAATCAGATGGCAAAGAAAAAAAGGTACCGTCAACGGGCATCGAACCCACGACCGCTCGGTCGGCAACAACAGAGGCCGGGCACGCTATCCGCTGCTGCACGGTCACAGACTCTGGAGGCTTTACGAACGCGCCTTTTATATCTACCACTCTCCCGGTCGGCTGGGTCGTGTGGACTTCTGGGAGTGGTAAGGTAATGTAATTCGTCATTGCTGTGGCCTCCGCGACTAGCACCTGCAACGCGTTACGCGTCCGTCACATTAGGCGCGTTTTCAATAGAATTTGAATTTTTTTCAATGCTTTAACACACCGCGAGGTGGCGACCTTTGCCCAATCGTCGTAAAAGTGTCGGCCACACTCTAAGCCAAAAATGGAAAAAAGGAGAGTAACTGCCGGTTTTAGTCCTAAAGACCAACTGTTACTCCCCAAAAAGACCAACTGGAACAAGATGGCTGACATGGCTCAAGTTGGGGGAGTAAGCGTTTAGGGTTAGGTTGGAAGGGAGCAACAGAAGGACGAACGGCAACAGTTTCTCTCGGCGCGCAACCGCTGCTCTCCTGCAGGACGCACCCAGTATCGGTCGATGCATGGCCACATTTTCTTGCGGGCTGGCATAAGGAAACTAGTTTTTGTAAACTGAACAGAGAGATACGCACGCTAATAGGGACATTTGGCTTGTACGTAAACTTTTTAATGTTACCGTGTTACCGGAACACATATGTTTTAGAAAGGTTTTACCTCCCCGTACGTAAACGGATACCTTTACGTTTGAATAAACCATGAAATGTTGATGATAACGGCATCTAAATTATATTTAATTTATATAAGATTGTATAACCGCTGCAGAAATATCTCGAGGGGTTTTTAGCGTAGAATACCGGGTTATCCGACGATGGTTTCGCCATCTTGTGACGCTTCGTGCAACCATAGTCGTGGACACGTTTGTTTTCGCCTAGTGTTTTAGAGGAAAAAAATGATTGAAAAGGTAACTAATTCGTAATAATGCCGTGGCAAGGCATTTACACCAGAAGTGGAACGCACGATGTTTCTGAAATAACAATTTTTTGCTTGCCTGCTTCATCTTGTTCCCGCTAGATGGCGTCACCTATCCAGCCTGTCGGGGTATTTATGTCAAGGCTTCTCAAGTTTTTACCACTTCGGTATTCTGATTCTAGGTCACTCTAGTGACTCTAGCCGCTGAAACAAAGTGATCGCAATTACCGCTCGCACTTCGGCTTATTTTTACTCGGCGGCTGGAGCCTCGGCAAAGCGGGTATCGCGAGTAGCCGCGAACGAAGGTGGATTTGCGAGATAGGGCTTTAAACGTAAAGCCGATCCGGCGAGTAGTTCACATTCCGTAAAGGCCTGCACATGCACAAATTCCTTCTGGCAACTCGTAACACGGTAGCGTAAAGCTAAAAGCCCCTAATACAAGCTAAATGTTCCTAATAAAAGGCACGGTTGCACTAGAACGCCAGCACCTGAAGCTGTTGTCGTCGCAAGTCAAATGGCGTGTTTGCGTATAACAGTTGGCATAAATATATAGCCTGAGAGTGTGGCAATAAAATGCGAAGCTTCGCGAGACTCCGTGTATACTTCGCGACAAACAAGCGGTTGAGAGAAGTACACAGTTGATAGACTTTACATTTTCGGTTTTATGCTGACAACGAGACTGACAGCGAGCTAACGCCGCTGCCTCCCCTACCCCCTCATCTCTACCTTGTCACTGGCTGATTTTGCCGGGAGGACAGTTATCGCAATCGGGTCCGGTAGTTTGAATTTGTGTTTAATCTCAGAGCAAACGGACGTTATCAGCTCGGGCGGTGTTGTCTTTTCAAACGGGAGGCGACTCTTCCGCAAAAGATATTATTATTAATATTGGTATTAATAATAACAATGATAATAAAGAAGAAGAAAACACACCTCCGGTCAAAAAAGAAAAAAAGAAAAAAAACTGGCCTTTTAGCTAGCGCAAAGGGAGCACGGCAAAGCCTGTGTTTTCGTGAGAGACTCATTGCCTTGACGTTTTCAGATGTATACATTGTTACCTTCTATTCTCTTTCGAACATCACCACTGGTTCTGCACGCCTATACTCATTTCACTAACATGTCAGAACGCGCAACGACCCGTCGGTACCTACATAACCCCGTTTCCTTTCAGACGTCGCCGTAGCGTTTGGTGGCGCAGTGGTTAGCGTGCGCGCATGGTGATTAAGTGGTCGCGAGTTCAAATCCTGTGTGTTTGTTGCAAATTTTCTGAAATTTCTTTCTGAACGAGATGTCTGTGTATAATTTGTACATCCAAACAAATATGTGTATAAACCTCAATATGATCTAGAAGTCAATCAAAAACGAATTTTTTTTTTTGGCCCAAGAAGAAACTAAGGAGTAACGGGAAGGAGCATCCGTTGCTCCCTTGAGGAGCATCAGAAAGGAGTAACCGTTGGTCCTCAAGGAGAGCAACGGTTCGTCCCCTTGCCGTTGCTCCTTTTAGGAGAGTAATGGGAGTGGCAAAGCACTTGCTCCCTCAAAGGAGGAACCCCTATACCCCCGTTCCTCTCTTTTGGCTTAGAGTGCACGCTCAGAGAATCACGCTAATCCAAACAAAAGATAGCTCTGCGACGCGCGCCTGCCTCACCTGGCTGTAACACCGCGTTCCATGCTCACACGCTCGCCCCGAGAAAAATCGCGGCCCGGCTACCGGGGCGGCACGACGCGCTTTGCGTTTCCCTCTAGTCCGGCCGTGGTGTTCAATCACATTTTAACATGCCGCGGGATGGCGACCAAGTTCCGCGTCCAATATGCGAAGCTCTTCTATCACCTCGTTCTCTGATCACGCTTTCACCGTTAACTACTACAGCTACCACAAATGGTTTGTTTAATCATTTACCATGGACGTTAGTCGTCGGGATGGAGATGTACCTCCAATCATCAAAGTGGGTGCATACACGTTAAAGGGCGCCATTAGCTGCCAGACATCAATATCCATTGTGCAAACTCTCTTATATCAATGTACAGTAAGCATTCAGTTACTTCTGTAAGGGCACGCTTTACTTTCGTGTTATTCCGATTCCTATGACGGAGGGATCAACCGTGTGTTTTTCTTCTTTTCTCTCAAACGGCTCAATACATACATAGATAAATGGTAGCAAGACGAAAAATTACAGCACATCCACGGGTGAATGATGAAGAGTTTGGGCGAAGCTCCTGAAGCAATCATGGTCTCGGGATCCGCTTCTCGTTGAGCCCGTTTCGCAGCGGCGTCCTTGGCGCGCACCG
The DNA here is from genome assembly GCF_013339695.2 of Rhipicephalus sanguineus. NCBI lineage: Eukaryota > Metazoa > Arthropoda > Arachnida > Ixodida > Ixodidae > Rhipicephalus > Rhipicephalus sanguineus. The sequence goes on from NC_051181.1 coordinate 47,222,886, forward strand.
TCACGGGATCCGTCTGGCTGCCGCCAAGCGAGCGCCCGCCGCTGCGCATTGTCCATGCTCCACCAAGATCCGACACGTACGGCGACGATCCAGGAGAATGAGAGAGGCGCTCGTTCTCCAAGCATCCCCGCGCAACAGCCAATCGGAGAGCAGCGGCACTTCTAGCGCCATCTAATGTCGATTCACACAAGCGCCATATTGCACACAATTCTATTGGACCAACGCCATCTAGGGAAATGAAACGAGAAATGGTGATGACGACAGAGATTGTGTACAGCGCCATCTAGAATATCGTCCCTGAACTGCAGTCTGTATGTACTTCTATGAGACAGCGCCATATATTATACAGTTCGGGAGATACTGCCGGTTACGCCGGACGCGTCAAGGTTAGACTAAGAGGAGCTACGCCCCTAAAAAAAAGAAATTGGCGACCTTAATTTTCACCTCAGAGTTTTTAATAGCGTTGACCCCTTAGATTTGGTGCGCGAAGGAGTGTGAAGAGGACGCGAAGCAAGCGTCTTCACGCGGTTGAGACTGGCGGGCCGCCATGCGAGCGCCGCACGAAGCGCAACTTACACGCAACCCTTTACCTCATCTCTTTACGAAGGTGCACACTATGCGTCAACTAGGAGTCAACATCCCCAAATGCTGTCCTCCTAACTCTAAGAACCTATGCAAAATTGCTGCCATCTGTAGGGGGTTTGACAAAGCTACCGATTCGGCGCCATGTTAGAGGCTTGTGTCCGTATCGTATTGCCGTCGCTGATATAACTTCCTGCTTGTATCTGCTTTGATAGTGGGCAACGGGGGCATAAAAACGCCAGACGAGTGTGTAAGGGCCTGTACATGTTAGCGGCATTTCCTAGTTATTACGTTGACAATTATTCCGTGTGAAGAACTGCCTCAGAACGAGAAGAATGTGCGAGTTTGTCACCGAGTCACAGAGAAGTCTGCCATCGTTAATAATGAATCCTAGCGCTAGATTATGTATTCTGTCTGATTTCAGTGAAGCGAATAAATTACTGTTAGCTATCTGAATATCAACATTAAAGTTATTTCAATCAATCAATCAATCTGAATATCATGCGTGTAGTGTAGGGTGGCTGTGAGGAGCCTTTAGCGCGCAGCACGGCTAGACACAGCGATGACGGTAAGAAAGTGCTGTTGACCCATTTCAAAGCGTATTTCATAAGGAACAGCCTACGTCGACCAGATGTATTGTGCATTTAATTTTAAATGAAACGTTGTCTTCTTTTTTTATTTTTCAAGCAAAAATATTTCGCTGCTGTAGTCACCGACGTACGCACGAGTAACATGCAAAAAATTTCTACTTTTCATGGACGTGAAAAGTGAACATGAAAAGTAAAAGTGTTAGTTGCTAGTTAGCAGCACAGCGTTCCCCGGTTATGCTCGCCCCGAAAAAAATCGCGGCCGGGCTATAGGGTAGACACGACGCGCGTTGCGTTTCCCTCTAGTCCCGCCGTGGTGTTCACTAACTCTTTACCACGCGGCGGGAAGGTGACTATAGCCCACGTTCTGCGTTCAATCAGCGACGCTCTTCTGCCTGTCACACCGCTCTCTCTTATTACGCTCTCACCATTAGCTACTACAGCTACTACCAGGGTTTCCATAATCATTGACCATTGGCGTTTTTCGTCGGGATGGAGATCTGTCACGAAGCGCCAACGTGGGTGCCTCCCTGTTTAATGGTGTTACAGCTGCCAAACAGCGATAGACATTGTGCAAGATATATTATCACGGGATCGTGACGTGGACGAAGGCAGCAGTCGGCTTGTTCAAGACTAAACATTTTATTAGGGCGAATCTGTGCCCAGTAAACGAGAAGTCCGACTAAAGGCGATACACGCTTACACTGATAGCGGCGAGCAGACCGTCGGCCGTCGATAAAACTGAACCGCTGCAAGGCACCTCGGCGTTGATACATGCGGCATCGACCATTCGAGCCTTATAGGGCTGACGCGCTGGAGTTTTGAGTACTGTGGCGGAGCCTGGTGGCGTGCGCCGAAGTTGCTTGGGTAGTCAAAAATGGACGCCTACCGTCGAGTTACGCAGTTCTCAGTTGCTTTAAGCGTTTTACCTAATTTTGCGCCTAGTTTTCAGGCTCAAAAAGTGCTTAAAACGTGTCCGCTATGCCTGCAGAGTCTGACATGTTTGACGAGCGATCCCTGCCTCAACAAACCGTGCCGAAAGCAGGTGGTCTGGGCGACGGCTCTGAGCAGCGCGCGGTCCCGAAGCGCGGTCGCCGCCGTTATTGTTGCGTGGTTAATTACCTCGAACATGGGGGTAAGGATCCTAATGTGCGGTTTTACTGGTTCCCCTGAAAGCCGTACGAAGTGGAGCGACGGAACCGCTGGATACGTGCCGTCCGACGCGTGAAGTGAGTACGCGAGCAAAACGTGGTTTGCAACGTAACGTGCTGATTACTTTTCGTACGCGCGTGCACTCGTTTATATATGTATATATTGCCTGTGTGCAGTCCAGACGGCACGCCGTGGCTGCCGACGGCGATCACGAGGATATGCAGCAGGCATTTCGTGCGAAACGAGAAAAACGATGCCATGAGTCACCCTGCGTATGTGCCTACGATTTTTCCGGCAGCTTACAGCCGGCTGCTTCCCGCGGCCGGCTGTAAACATTGCGCGCCGTCGCTTCTCGACCTCCACCGCATGCTGACAGAATTTGACGAATTCCCTAGAAGCAAATGTTGAAAATTACGACCGTGCAATTGGGAAAAAAGTGTGTTTGCGACTGAATGCGGCAGAAAACGGTACACGACGTGAATGCGCACATTCGGGCCGCCGACGGCTAGCCTTCGTCCTGCACCTTTCTTGATTCCGTTTCGTCGTGTAATGCAAATCATGTCGGCTTTCTTAACAGCAATCTTTTCGTTTATGCACTGTCGTTAATCGCGCGAGCATGCCTCGTAAAACTTAACTCGAGTTCAACGTCGTATGAGATTCGCTGCACTTGCGAGTTGCAGCGCGCCGAAATGGTTCCTTCAATCTCCTGCACGTCGTAAACATACTTGACGTTGACGAGCTTCTTGCGTTTACGCAGATTGCTTGGCCTGAAGAACTCAGCCACGCCAGAAACTGGCCGAGATCCAAAGCGCAGCACAACCGACAGCGGCGGCTCCATTGCGCATCTGAGCTTAGTGCTGCATGCGGCCGCCTGTCTGACTACTCGAAACCGAAGAACTTGTCGTAGGGGGCGCTTTTTAGCACCGTTTTCGCAGCGCCGCCTGGGCAGCCAGTCAGGCCTATCGCTGGTGGCCGCGCTGGTTTGAGAATAAACACAGCTGTTCGCGTTTGCGAGCTCAAGCCTCACAGATGATCGTAAAATAATCTCGAATGCTCCCAGACATTATGGCGCAGTTTGCGCAAGGTAGTAGCTACACGTGCAATGGGCCGGTAACATAATAAAACATAAAAAGAAAAGAACGTGCGTGGCATTGCCCACCTCTGAAAAGGCATCGTCGCGATGCTTGTAACAGAACGCGGAAGGAAAAAAAAGTGCATACACAAAGGATGTGCAATAGTAAAGCAAGAAAGTACATTAATCAATAAGTACAAGCAAAAAGTACAATATTAAAGCAAACAATTCTAGGAGGGGCGAAGCATGTAGGGTAGGGTGTTTTAGTTCCACTAACATAAACCTGTGGAGGGGCGAAGCACGTAGTGTGCGCCGATGTTTCCCACAGCAAAATCACCGCTAATGGGCGATGAGAGAAAGAAGCAACATTACACAGGGAGACCCGCAGTGCACTTTTAGTTAACGTGCATGGTGCGAAACTTTATTGTTCAACTACGCACAAGAGAAATCTGCCAGCGGCACTGCATTGCAGGTCAAGATCCAGTGCCTCTATATATACCCGGTGGCCGGCGAACGGGTGTGCAGCGCGAGTAGTCGTTTTTTTTTTTTTAATCAAGAAGCTCGCTAGCAAAAGCTGCTTGCGTCGGCGTTGTCTGGCGCGGGCAGGGACGCGTTCTCGTTCTGTGTGAGCTGGTAGTTCAGTGCTCATCGCAGAAAGAGCGTTTCCATAGTCAATGCGCGCCGTTCGCTCTCTCTCGCCACACGGCGAGCACTTAGAGTCACTGAAAAAATTTCAGAGTACCGCATCTGTTTTCCGCGCGCCGCCACCGACGCGATTGGCTTACTCTCATCACGTGACCTCTCGCCGCCATATCCCTTCCAAGCGCTTTGGGTGCAGGCGCGTTCAATGTAGAGCGTGGCCGGACATTTAGCAGTAGCGTGGTCTCTATAAGTACTTTGTCGCATTTTTAACCGCGTCATGCAGACAGGAGCGTAAGAAATTTTCTTCGGGAGGAGGGGGGGGGGCACCTCCTTGATGTGAAGTGGGGGCCTGGCAGACAGATTGGTCGAGTGGCATTTCGCGCTATGTATGCCACGGGAAAAAAATTTCGGCGGGCATGGGGGGGGGGAAGGGCACGGGCCCCTGTGTGCCACCCCCTCGCTACGCCACTGCATGCAGATGCCAGAGAGCAGCTCACCAGCAATCGAACGTTACTGGTGAGCTACTCTGAGAATCTCGTTTATTTTTGCATGTCATGTGGGAAAAATTAATGTCAAGAGTGCCGTTCTACGTGGCTGCATAGTTGGCCGGAATGAATTCGCCCCCCCCCCCCCTCGAAGAACACACCTTCCTGCAGTTATCTACACAAAGTTTGCTGGAAAAGATCTCATGCGACAGGATACTTCACCTTTTCGGTTCGCTATGGAAAGGTATGTATATTGAAAACAATACATACCTTTCTATTTGCTCGGCTGTTTATACCTCGATCTGTTGAACAGATTACGCATGCTATTCGAGTTATAAGCGTTTCACGCACGAGAGGGAAACTGAAGATTTACTAAAATAATAACTGTTTACTGGTATACCTTGAAGGCAATTGTGGCATGACCATTTGCCATTGCGCAAAACAGAAGCATGGAACTCTGTTGATAAACTTGGTATAAGGCAATGTTATTAAGAGTGTTTTTAAATTAGTTGCAAAAAATGCTGCCAATGCTGCATTGTGCCAAGCGTAACTCTAAAATACTGTTTAGTGGGTAAGAAATGGTCACAGCAAAAAAAAAAGCAGATCCGACGCATTGCGAGAGTCGATTTTATGCGAGCCCTATGTCGATATTTATACTGTGTTGCAGTAACATGCGCTTTAACAATTTCCGGGATGTGCTATTTCTGATCAAAAGAACACAAAGCACCGTGCCGAGGAAGTTTTAATAAGAGTGCATTATGAAAAAAAAAAGTGCAGCAGTGCACAAACCGAACCCCAGCTGTTTACGCGCTAGCAACGTCAAAAAAGAAATGTTTGTCGGAACACAGCAAAATATTTGCAAATGCACTGCACCGTTGGGAACATTCAGGAGACAAGAAATAGTAAATGAAACAATTAAGTAGTGATGTCAATCATTTTCAATGTCCTATTTTCTACGTATTGCAAGATAAGATGCACCTTACCTACCGCACGCCGATTCGCCCATGCGTTCGGCAGCTGGCGTTCCGAATCAAGACATAAATACGTCGCGCACAACTTCCAATTACCGTACACACACAACTTGTATTACACATATCAACCAGTTGAAGAGCAAGCATGGTGCGCAAGCAAGCTATGCATCAGCGATCAGTCGAAGGACGCAGTGTTGAATGTTTTCGATATTGTTCGATAACGTTCTTGAGTGCAGTGAACCTGAACACCGACTGCAAAGCTAGCGCAAACAGTCAAGATTCATCAAATGTCGAAGTAAATGGCATCTCGCATGATGTCACTGCGCTAATGCAACTATGTTTACAGCTCCGGACCTAGCGGACACACCCGGGCGTTGCCCGGGCTTGACACGAAAAGAGACCGATGAAGCCATGAAGCGAGTTCGCGAGCACATGGCAACATTCGCCGCACGTTTCATTAGTTACACCGCTAACCGCGCAGTCGATCCATAACTGTCGATGACTGGAAAAACTTCTAATATCCTCTTGAAGAAACACACACACATAATGCCGTTCCGCCGAGCGTAACACGGCATCGAGGCGAAAAGATGGGTCACTTCTCAACACACGCTACCAACGCGCCGGACGGTCCGGAAGGGAAATGGCCGCCGCCGCTCAATGTTGCCCGCGTGCAGCCTACCTTTGCGGTACTCTGATTTTCCAGTGACTCTACGAGCACTGAGGCGGTGGCGCCCTCTGTTTACACTCAAGCAAATGGAGCGCACGGCGATGCGCGATGCTCTCCAACACGCCGAGACCCTAAGGTGCTTCGCCCCTAAAGGTTCAGTCGTCAGGCTCTCTAACGCGCACGAAACGGCTTAAAGCGCATGGCGTGGACGACTTCAGGTCGTGCACGGCATCGTCGAGAGTTCGTAATGCCCTCTGGGATAACCTCGTAGTCTAGCATGCCGAGACGTCGAAACACCTTGTATATAGCAAAGTATCGCCGAAGAAGCTTCTCGCTAAGTCTCCGTCGGCGTATCGGCGTCCACACCCACACGCGGTCACTGTGTTGGTATTCCACGTGACGTCGTCGAAGAATACAGTGACGGCTGTCGACCCTCTCCTGGTTCTTGATGCGCAGGCGGGCATGCTGTCGGGCATCGGCGCGTTGCAAATAAGCGGCGACCTCTCAGTAAAGGCCATACCTCTGTCGTTGATAAGCACCTCTGGGGCGCCATGACGGAGAACGATGTTCTCAACGAAGAGCTTGGCTACTTCTGCCCAAGGGCTCTGCCTTTGCGCAGAGCCTTTGTTTTGCGTAGCAGGTGAGATAGTAGTGACGACAATCCATTTATTTCCGGAAGTCGACGTTAGGAACGGCCCCATTAGGTCCATCTCGGTTTGCTTGAATGGTGGGCGAGGAGATTCGTTCGGTTGAAGAAAGCCTGCTGGTCTTGTCGGCGGTGTCTTGCGTCGCTAACAGTCGCGACATGTTCTTACCTAGCAAGCGACGTCGGCGGAAGGCGCGGCCAGTAGTACTTTTCCTGTATTCTTGCCGAGCGTACGGGAAACACCGAGGTTTGTAGGCGTCGGATTGTCGTGTATGGCCTGGAAGACGTCTGGTCGTAATGCTGAGGACATCACTAGATGGTAGTTGACTAGAAGTGGAGCAAGGCAACAGCTCATTCTCAATATACAGTAAACATTCAGCTTGTAATGACACGTTTTACTTTCGTGTTTTCCGATTCCTATGGCGGAGGGATCAACGAGGTTTTTATGCCTTACTAACTGATATGTTTGAATGTATGAGTGCTGCAAATGATGTTAATAGATGCAAACTGGTGCATGCTTAACACATTGAAGTATTTAGACATGAAATTTGACTACGTCACAAATAAACTGTGTTCCCAAAGTGTTACAGGAAGGCACGTCATTGAACTTGGGGTGCTTAGCAATGGAGGAGACTAATCTGTTATTCTGATCAAGTGCAGTCGGGGAAGATTTCGCGCTTCTGCGCACTCAATAAATGAACGCGCACTTCTTCGCCTGGGCCTAATCTGTGAGCGTGATATAAGGTTTACACGTATTACACGTCTCGTTAAAACGTAAACATTCGCTTGCAATCTTTAAATGCATTGCGAAGAAATCTGGTGGCGCTAACTCCAACATGGCTCGCCTCCTTGTCCGTTCGATATTGCAACCGAGGCTCGTCTACCGCGCCCAGTTTCATCACCTCACGCTGGCAGAGTGGGCACGTCTAGAGGCGATTAACCACGAAGCCATGCGGGCCATAACTGGACTGCCACGTATCACTCCGTTAACAGTACTGCAGCAGGAGTCCCAACTAAATACCATCGACGAGTTAGTACACCAGCGTCGCTGTGCGCGCAACCTCAAGCCATCAACGTTCTGTTCGGTTGCTGCATTGGCGCGGTACATGGGCCAAGAAGTTCACCATTCCCCTTCAGAGACGAGCATTATTGCCCCGTGGAACAAAATGCAACTCACTGAAAACAAACCTCTTGGTCGCCTTTACAACCCGGTTCCACGCCAGGCGAACGCCCAAGTTTCCCGTTTGCTTCGTGCCGATCACCAAGATACCGCCACTCTCGTCGCCTATACTGATGCCAGTGTGAGTGGCACCACCATTCACACCGCTCTTGTATGTCCATCAATACCAGAGGCTTGCCAGACATGCTCGTATTTTGCGGATCCCGCACCACCGGCTCACCTTGCTGAGCTGGCTGCCATACGTGACGGATTGGCAGCACTGATACCTTTTCTTATACCTGACAGATGCTCTCAGCTCATAATTCGTACGGACTCGACGCAAGCTATCCACGATATACGACGAGTGTATCGGTCTACGTCACTCTCGGATAGTATTCACCATCTTGCTGCCTCCACATCTGTACGGATACGTGTTCAGTGGGTGCCTCGGGCCGCTTTGCCGGACCTTGTCAAAGCTGATTTGGCAACCCACCCACAAGTCACACCGCACCCACTACCGCATTTTCCTGAGGATGCTCAAGGACAGATGCTACGGGAAAAAGAAAGCCTCCGACGTACCACACGAGCTCTTATACCTCCGTGTGGGTCAGACCTCCCTGGTGGTTTAACCCGCCGAGAGGAGGTTACGTTGCGGAGGCTTCGTGTTGGGGTTGCACTTACCCCATCCGTGACCACCCTTTGGGCGCAAAAGTACCGCGGCCCGTATGGTACATCGTGCCCATTTTGCGACGCTCCAATCAGCGATGTAACTGTCACACACCTATTGTGGACATGCACGGGTCTACAATTAAGCCGTCGTCGTCACCTACGTGCAACAGGCCTCAGGCCTGGGCGACCACCCGACCTTGACCGCTGGATTAGTGGACCTCACCACCGCTCGTTACTGGACTTCATACACGCAGCAAATTTATATGTGTATTTCTGAATAAATATTATGCCTAAGGGCAGACTTTCGAAAAAAAAAAAAGTGATAACACTCTTTTGAATAAGTATTTATGCATATATTTTGGCTTGCTGGTTTCATATACGTTGATCTGTGCAACGCAGCAGGATAAGTGAAAACCGTTGGTTCTTTTATACACCCGGGAAAACTGTCTTAAAACTAATTGTGCCGGCAATAGTCTTTCTCAGTGTTGTTGAAAATCATTCTGGCTTAGAAATATCGCACTTATGGTGATTCATTGCGCAGATTAGAATGCTCTTCTCGTTACTAACGAACGACTTTTGCTTTGCGCAATCCGTTTCTTACTGATGACGGCTGGCGTAACACCCCCATTTAGGGATGTTAATAATCATATAAATAATCATCTTTAGAGTTCCCAAAATATGTTGCACCTAAACGTTCGAAATAACTCATCTTTATAAGACAGAAATATAACTAACTCTCGAACTACAACTGTGAAGTTTTTTTCTTTAGCACCTCTTTTTGAATTTGGTTTTATTTTTGCCTGGTTTATTTTATAATTTAGTGACAACCACACTCCGTGGTGAATCTGGGGTGCTTCTCAAAGAACTTAGTGTCATAGTTGCTAACGCCATATATGTAGGACGCCAGCGGTGAGTGTGACCACTCGGCGGCGAAGACAATGATATACGTAAAAACATTGGGCCACAATGGCGTAGGATTTATGCAATAGAGCGGTCGCCCTCTGTGGAATGCGTCACGATCATAGAGTGCTGGCAGCGTCTGTAAGAACGAACAGGAGCAGCAGTCAATAAGCAAAGGGGAAATACTCCGGCAGAATGCGCCACCTTTGGTGGCGTTCGGTGGTGGCTCTCGCCACAACCTTGTTTGAAACAATTTTCCTGGCATGTGTCCAACTGGAGAGAAATTCTAATGGCGCGACTTTTCGAACTTTTCAGCTTGAGCCGTTCCTTTCCATAGGTCGCAGCACACCGCCAGAAGGCCGCAGTTGCGGTTGTGGCGTCTACATTTCGACAGGAGCAATATGTAACAAATTCGTTTACTTAGATTTAAGGCAATGTTCAAGATGCCCAGGTGGTCGCAACTGAATGCACTTGAGGCTGGGGCAGACTGAACATACGATAGAGTTCTGCGAGCACAACGGATTTCGTGGTCTCGCGGTGGGTTCCACGGTGGTCTCGCGTCGGACGATCGGTGGGTTTTACGTGAGCCCTACAAAAAATTTCCGCTTTATTCCTGCCTTGAAGCAACGGACTTTCTTCGCGTCGGATATTCCGAAATCCGCGTGGTGCAAGTGTCGCGTCATCTTATTCATAACCATTATGACGCTTTTGTTTTTGTGACACTCGTGCGCTTCCAGCAGGGCTCAGGCCTCTTAGTTGCGGGCTACGCTTGTTAAGGAGGATAGGAAGCTGGTACTGAAGTTGTGCTGCGCTGTAATGTTAGAGTACATATTCCAAGCCACGCTTAAGCGCAGTCCTCCAAAGACAAATTAACATGGCGTAGCTTATCACAGTCCCAGCTTTCCTAGGCGGCATTCTAAATTTTGAAAAGCAGCTCCACGAAAATGCGGCCACTCCTTGGGCTGCTGTGTCACGATTGCTGAAAGCAAGACAGCAGACATTATCTTGGCTGTGACCTTGGTCGTCCTCACTACCGTATTACTGGGCAGGGGCTCGTACTCCGGTTGCGCTTATTGTAGGCAGCCGCTAATTCAGTAATCCGGGATGATGTTGTAGTGCGCTTCACGATGTGGGCTTCGTTCATTGCTTAACGGTGGTGTCCGGGACGTGAACGGACAAGTATCTTTACCAGATTTCACCTGCTTGTGATGGCGAAGAAGCAACTAGCGAAACAACAAATATTAACTTATGTTGGTGCGAACTTGTACCAAGCAAAAATGAAGACGGAAAATATAACACGCAACACTCGCAGTCGACAGCAGTGGGTACAGTCATTGGTTATCAACGCGCTGGCTTCTATATATATATATATATATATATATATATATATATATATATATATATACGTCATCGAACGTACCAGCGTTAACACTGCAGCTTGTGATAGTTCCATAATAACCCCAACTGCTCGCATCATGCAAGATCTTATGCGAGCATTCTAAAGCAATATCACGAAGCTTAGCATGCTTTCTGGCGTGGCTTTCGTCGAGCGATCACCCTTGCATTCGCTTTAGCTACTGACACGCGGGCACAGCTAAAGCAAACAAGCACGCGCAACAATACCCAGTTGTTCGTCACATAGACACGTTGAGGTGGCACTGTTGACTTGCAGCTACAGTGTCCCATGAACGATGCGACCGCGCTTTAAGGAGCTTGTAGGGTACTCATTTTCATTTGCCTCAGTAGGATGCATACGTGTTGCTACAGCGAAGTGACCGTGTTTTGTAGTATATAAGCTCAATATAGGGTCGAGTAGATGAAACGTAACAACAGTAAAGGAAGAGTCTTAGTAAAGGCGCCTTTATCGCTCTTTCTTTTGTCTGGAATGACTTGGTACAACTTCAGTGTATATTGTTTCAACACAGGTACTTTTGCGTATTGGTGCTGACTGGTGCACTTAAACGCTTTCCCGCCCCGAATGGCCTATATTCTATGTGCGGGCAGCACTTTCCCTATTCACATTGCACCGTCTTATTTAGTACATTGGAGAAAAAAAAACAGCGTTTTCCATGCACGCGGCTCGCCTCCATCACTAGTATATAATTTGTTTCAAGTAATTTATTTTTTAGGAAGAGTGTTTTCGAAGCAGGTCGATCACATTGTTTATAAGAAAGGCCTCGGCATATTGTGCGACCACGACTATTGACGCAAAACTGTGCTGATTATTCACTGCATCTGTATTCCCTCCATGAAAATACTGCTGAAAGTGGGATCGTAAAAAAAGGAAGGGCAAGAATTCTACAGTTTTAAGCTTCCTCGCCGGGAGTTCTATATATTAAAGCAGCAGCCGGCATACACAGTGAGCACTCCTTCTCTTGCTTCAGCAGCATGTGGTGTTTTATAATAACAGCTGTGTTTGCACTATGCTTTGGCATGGCTGAAGCTGTTTCCTTTGAAGATCTCGTGGAAGTAAGTTTACCGCTTTCGCATGTTTACTATTCCGCGTAGAAAACAGAAGCCAACAAGAAAACAACATTGATCTGAAATTAGCATTGTGAAAGTGGTTGGACATCATCCCTGTAAACGACCCGTGGTACGCCTACCAATTGCGAAGTACATAGCCTGAAATTAATCCATTGAAGGCATTGACATCGACTGTACCGAATTATTAGCCCAAGAAATTTGAACTACCGGCATTTTTGCTTGGGCCACTACTTCGCAGACGTGCGAAGAATGGGCAAGAGGAAGCGGAATATAGTCGAGACAAATTCATGGTTCATCCCTCCATCATAGGAATCGGTATAACATAAAAATGAAACGTGTCTGCAAAAAAAAATTGTTCAATGTTCTTCATGGCAGAAGTTCAATAGTTTTTAGAAATAAAACAGTTTCAGCTCGAAATAATATTTAATATTTCTTCACATTTTACTTTTAACCACTGTAAGCGAACGGATTCCCCTTCCGAGCTTCTACACCGAGCAGAGCTACCTAGGCTCCGCGACCAGAGCAGAAATACATCGGTTGAAATTTTTTACCAATTGTTGAATAGCCACTTTAAAACTAACGCATCCGCCTTCACTGTTATGAAAGAAAAGGAAAATGCACCCAAAACACGGCTCGATCTTCAAAGAATACTTCTGCCATACCATATCTTCCGTTTTTCATTTTTCTCTCCCGTAATAAGAGAATAGAATGCGCTTGATTCAGTTACTGTAGCGCAGCCAACACTTAAAAATTTCTAGAAAGTGTTTAAAATGTCAGGACGGTGCTCACGAGTTCTATGTGCTAACCTACTTGCGTACGAGTGAAAAAGCACTTACACTCTAGCGTTTATTTTATCTCCTTCACCTTTGGTTTTTGTAGACAATGTATTCTATGCTTGTAAACATATGTTCTATACATTAGTGATTCCCATGATTGCGACGCTCGCACGTGATGACGTCATTACTCTTGTGTGCGTTTTAATCTGATGTACCATTCTTGTATTGCCATTGCCTTACCTTGATGGTATAATATATGTATCCTTTCCACTCCTGTACTAACCCTCAAGGAGGGTTCAAAGTATTCTGAAAATAAACAAATACAAAAATAAATAAATAAATGAAATAATTATATCATTTCTAAAATTTAAATTTTTGTAAAACGAATTTGATATCGTTTAACTAGCTTATATGAAATTGTAAGTTGTGGATTTAAAGATGAGTCATCATTAAACAATATGCATTATAGGAATTCTAATATTATTTTTTGCACTAAAATTAATATCTTTATTTTTTGTTATGTTTTATTACAATACATTTCCTATTTTAGAGTATATTTTAAGGAGAATTCTAAGATTTGAATACAAATTTACAATATTTTATACTGAATAAGATGTATATTTTCTGAATTTATTCAGTATTTTATACTGAATGAGATATATATAATCCAGGATGCCGCCCGGGATGCTGCTCGTACTGTTGCAACACCTTGCAGCTGGTATAGTGTTAGCAAGCTTTTCGTCCATTATAAAACTGATACAAAAAAACTGCGCAAAACATGAAACACTTGGAAAAGCTAACGACGGGAATAGGTGACGCTTGCAAGTAAAATCAATGTGTGTTTTAAGAAGTTCCTGGCTCATGTACCGCGGAACGTTCCGCGATACTTGAGCCAGATATTTAATAACGAAAGACACTGAACTCAGCGCATACTATTTGAACTAAGCAATAGTTCCTGATGCTATCATCATATTTTCCATAACTAATTATACAGTCATTCCTAATTAAGCACATTTTTAATTACGGAATGAACACCCGAAATATGAGTGCGTGGTTGTACAGCATCCTCAGAACCATCGACGGAAATCTCCCCTGTGCGATTCGTCTCACGTAGTACTTTTTGCACGCTGTATAGGAAGCCCACGGAATAAGCCACAGTTTCATCACAATGGCGAATTAATGATTGCAATACCAACGACTTGGAATGTATATGGACAAAGGTTAGCCAGCTCACTCCTTTAGCAACGCCTCCTGTATTTTTAAGACGATAGTCGTTCTTGGGATACTTGAACGCAGAAACTTTGGTCTGTCTGTCCTGTCTGTCTGTCTGTCTCACACGATTCATCCACCCGGGCCAAAGTTTCAGCACTTCCGTGAACGCCCAGCCCATCTTGAACTGGTAGCTGCGTTCATACTTGTGAACATTGTGGATCAAAAAGCAAATATTACGCATTCTGAGGCGGAATATAATATGTAAGTATTAAGTGGTGTGCTCCTTTACTAGAAATATATATATATACGTAATTCTAAAGACGCTATCGTTTCTTCTTAGGCCGCACTGAAATGTGACGCTATGTATGGATGGAGGGGACCATACATAATGTATGGGTGGGGGGACCCTAGTCAGGCAGACGTGATCTGCCTTTAGTCTCTTCAACCCAGGCAAACTTTTATTTGTCAAAATAAACTGAATGAATGAATGAAAATGACATGAACGCACAAAAATTCCAGTGCCGATGATATGGTGCTGCCACCTGGCAGTGGCCCTGGGTTCTGCACAAGCTCGTTTCCCGACGCCACTGCCAGATGGCGTTCATATCTCGCGCAGCGCCTCCTCTATTTTATAAATGCCCGCATGATGCGGCCGATTCAACGTCGAGGAGGCGTGTCTAAGGGCAAGGCAAAACATAAATGGCAGAAGAACCATCGTGGACACTTGCAGCGAGGCACGCAGGATACGCGGCCAATTTTTTTTAGTGTCAGTCCAAACGCCCGTTTCACAAGGGTTGAGCGGGCGATGGTCCGCCTTAAATCAGGGAATCGCCGCGACGCGACGCTACCTTAAGGGTACGGCTGCTTGCGTCATACGTGATTCTGAGCGCGGGACGCTGGTGTTCCAGTAGAGATGCATAGGCTCGCCGTACCCTTCCTACAGCAGGCCTCTGTCAAATTTGTTCCTTCGTACTCCTCGTTTTGTGCGTGGCCTCTACAGCTAGCTCCGGCAACGCGCCGTTGCCGCAGCTGATCGCGGAGTACACGTTTTGTGGCTCAAAGTGGTACCACCGACACCGGACAGCAGTGGCGTACGAACTCGTTCGCGAGTGGGGGAGGGGGTGTGGGCTGCCGTGGCTGTCGTGGCGTGTATATATATATATATATATAATATAATATATATATATTATATATATATATATAATATATATATATATATCAATGTATGTGATCTGAGGTAATTTTTATATTCATCGAGCAGATCAAACGACGCGCTTTTCAAAACTTTTATTTCAAGGAAGAATCTGGCTGGGCGACAACACAGCAGTGTTTAATAACATTTTGGAAATATTGTCAAGCGGTCGTGACGTCGACAAAGGCAGCAGTCAGCACGTCAGAGAGATGAAACTCTTTATTTGGCCGAACTTGTGGCCGGGAAACTAGAAGTCGAACTACAGCAATACACTGATACATTAGCAAGCAGTCAAGCGCGTCGGCTTTATACAGGCGCTATCCAACTTTCCAGCGATATAGCTGGTGGGGTCCTTATCTCTCGACAAATCTGGAACATTCGCGTGCGGCGCGCAATCCTAACGGAACGTTCTAAAACAATCGTGAGTGAATGAATGAATGCAATGGGACAAAGGGTGTAGAGAGGACGTGCTTGAAGTGAAGCTTCTTACACATCGCCGTGTGGCCTGCGCAGCGCGTTACCCAGTCTTTGTGGGCGAAGCTTCAAGTCATAAAAAATAAGACTCGCGGCAATGCCCCCCTCTGAAAAAGCATCGTCCCGATGCTTAAAAACAGAACATGAATACATGCAATACTAAAGAAAACTAATAAAGAAAGCAAACATTAGAGTCCTCAGGTGCGCTAACGAGCATAGTACGGTTTAAGGCGCACCACATGCACGACCTCGGGTCAAGCTCAGCGCCTGTGAGAGTTTGTGATGCCGTCGTGGACAACCTCGTAGTCGAGTCCGTCGAGACGTCGAAGTGCCCTGTACGGTTCGAAGTATCGTCGAAGAAGCTTCTCGCTCAGTCCGCGTCGTCGTAGTGGCGTCTAGACCCAGACACGGTCGCCGGGGGTACTCCACGAAGCGTCAAGATTGTAGCGACGGCTGTCGGTGTGCTGCTGGGTCTTGATGTGCAGGCGGGCGAGCTGTCGAGCTTCTTCGGCACGTCGTAAGTAAGCGGCGGCGTCGGGATTTTCTTCGTCGGTGACGGTGGGTAGCATGGCTTCGAGCGTCGCCGCCTGGCTCCTTCCGACACCAACTTGTACGGCGTCGTCTCTGCCGTTTCTTGGACGGCCGTGTTGTAAGCGAAGGTCACGTACGGAAGGACGGCGTCCCACGTCTTGCGAGCACAGACGACCACACCCTGTAAGTGAAAGCACCGACGCCCTCCGACTCCTATATCATTGCGGCGCGACGAAAGACAGGCGGAGCTACGCCCTTTCAAATGCTCCATTGTGCTATTTGCGCCATCGTTGGTGGTGGTGCTAATTGCGCCACCACCAACGGTAAATAGTGTATATAAATATTTCACCATTTGTATGCTGGAACATGTATGCGTTTATGGCCGAATGCTTGACGCGTAGCGGTGCGGAGCGAGGGGCGGAGGATTCGAGTAGTCCATTGAGAAAAATTTTCTTCGGGCTATTCTGTTTGCTGTTATATAAATATATATTTAAAAGGGTTATAGAAAGTATCACGCAGGCCGCGATACTCTAGGCAGTTATTTCGGACACGTCGTACGTTTTACCATAATTTATTCGGACGTTTCGCCCGTGAATGTCCTTCATCTGGGAACGTAAACATAAGAAATGGAGCACTTTTGTATGCGAAAGATTGGGGGCCCCCAAATACGTGTTCAAGTCTAATCAACAATGCAACTGTATCAGCACAAAAAGTTTTTTTCACTGATACAAAAGCACAGCACTGACACTGTGTAATATCACCATGTATTAGTTATGGCAAGCGACGTGGCTTAACGGGATACTTTTGTACATAGCGGCAGCAATAAGAGCAGAAAAGCGTTTTCTTGCAAAGTGAGTAAGAGCAGTTGTTTCCTGAAAATATACTTTCAGGATTACAGAAGTAAACAGCAAATAACGAATAGAAATAAATTCAGTGAAAGACAATAACTGGATGCTTTCGGACATTTCGGGCAGGCTTATAAAATTTGTGGCTTTTTCGCGTTCAATATTCTCAGTACAACGCACTTTCAGAAGACAACTTCCATTACCATCATACTCGGTTATGATACCCAAGCAGGTTAGGGTGCACTTGTTAGTGTAGAGCAAGATAAATTGCGCAAAGAGCAGGCATATAAAATACACCATTTCCGGCTAAGGGGGACCATGAGGCGATGCGATGCCGGAGCACTTGCACGATCGCATTACGTTGGTGTTCGTTGGGCATGCTACCGACCTCGCGTCGTGGAACGCGAAGAGGAACGCTACGCAGGTCTTGTCTTCCCTCTAGCCTGGCCGTTGAATCTCACAGGGCGAGCGGGGAACGCGGTCGGCAGGCGCGCGAGAGGGGGGAAGCGTAGGAGAGAGGGGGAAGGGGACGTGCATACGCTGGCGCTCATCGCAACGTTGCGCAGGAGAGTATTTCGGCATGTCTAGCCCGCGTTTCAGAGGAAGGGTGGAGAGGAAATGGGAGAGGGGAAGTGGAGAGGAGAAAGGAGAGTGGGGAAGTGGAGTGGATGAGTGATGAGGGAGTGGTGAGGAGGTGTCTGGAGAGGGCATGCGCATGCGCAGTAAGGGTGGTCACGCCGCACAGCACCACCTCCACCGGTTTGAACTCCGCTATCAGATGCTTCGCATCTAATAAGAATTGTTGGGGTTCAACGTCCCAAAACCACGATATGATTATGAGGGGCACCGTAGTGGAGGGCTCCGGAAATTTCTGTCACCTGGGGCTCTTTAACGTGCGCCGAAATTTAAGTACACGGGCCTCAAGCATTTTGAAATCTAAAGAAACTGCGGCCGCTGCGGAGGGGACTCTATACTTCAACCTTAGTAGTAGTTGTAGTAGTAGTAGTAGTAGTAGTAGTAGTAGTAGTAGTAGTAGTACTTTATTCACAGTAAGCAGAATACAGAGCTCACTGCAGGGGCAAGGGCTAAAGGTGACCAGCCTGGCAAAGGCCATTGTCCCTCCACAGTTCGTGACAGTGCATAAGCTTCGACATTAGCACATCCAAGAAATATATATCTATTCAATACATTGGTTTCAGAGAAATGGACAACAAGGAACTTGCAAGTGTACACATAAAATTCACAAAAAACAAAATAGAAACAAACATAACACATTTCAAGAATTAGAGGTTGCCCTTGTAGAAATACACAACTAAACGAAATCGATCAAAAACTTCAAAACTGAGACACGCAAAGTGCATGCGGGTGCACCGAATTACACTGTAGATTAGTGTAATCGAAGTACAAATTTTTAAACAATTTAAGCGCTAGCCAAGGCATGAAACTCCACTAAGTAGTTTTGATAATGTATAGCGGTGGTTAATAGGTTCTTTATTTGTTTCTTAACGGCTGCTCTATAGCCCTAAAGTTAAATTGATCTGCAAGGGTATTTAAAACATGAGATAACTGGTACGCAACACTTGTTTTCCATACTTGATTCTTGTTCTAGGAGTTCGTTGCTTTTGTTCTCGCAAACGGGAGTGTGGTCTTTCGTTGCAATCTTCTTCATACAGCTAATTCTTTTGTATTAACTGAAGCAACTTAAAATGATATAATTGCTTCATTCTGAGCATGGAATAGTTAATGAATAGTGGAGCAGTGCGCAAGTCTTGTAGGTTGGCCTTGTATTTTTCGAAATACCGCAATATTGTTTCTTTGAGATGTCGTTCCCCGGACTACCTGCTCGACTGCTTACCTTCGGGTAAGCTGTCGAGCACCGTAACTACTAGACCACAGCGGCCGGTGGAGAGAAGACATCAATGTGACTGCGTCCTCAGTGATACCAGGTGCTAGAGTGTTGAATATCAGGCATTTCTGGAGCTCGCGATCATAATTTGAGTGGAAACCAGATTGAAGAATGGAAGCTTTTATTTGGTCAAAAGAGTTGCATGCATGCGAACATGTCGCGATAACGAAATAAATTATTTACGTGAAATTTGTGGTTATCAAAGCGTATTGTAAATCAAATATCCGTTTGACCAATATATTGTTTCGAAGATGCACCGCATTCAAGCCTGTACACAGCATTGTGGTTACGGAGTCAGAATTACCCCGAATCTTTATCCTAAAGAGAGACGTGCTTGCAGCGCTCTGTGTAGTTTGCATGTGCATGCACAATCACATGCAAACCACACAGAACGTTCAAGCACGTCTTCCCACTTCAGGAAAAAGTTCAGTCGCAAAGTTGAGTGCGACACGTACAATGTTGTGTAACCCAGCCTTGAAAAGTTTGCAGAACGCGAAATTTCCGAGAAAGCTATATTCCCGCTCTATCTGAAAACGTAGCCTCTAAAAAATAAATATGATCCAAATAAATGTTCCAGACTGTTGTAGTGCTTGCGACCTATACAGCTACCCGCTAGGTTAGAAGCGCCGTGCACCAACACCGCAGAAATTCGCATTTCCATTGGAGCGCCCTTTCCGTAAACTTTTGTGACTGGGTCTACATGCTGGAATGCAGCGCCTCTTCAAAACACTATATATGTCAAACGGAAATTCCATTAATAATGCGTTTTAATAACCACAGATTTCGTGCGAATACTTTCCTGCACATACTGTTATCGCATCTACGATTACATATGCCGCGTTTTTTTTCTAAAGGGGCCAAATGCAGATTACGAAACTAGGACTAAATTCACGGGAACGTGACGCACGTCGAAGTGTCTGTCACTTTTAGAACGCTCGTAATAAAATGAGGCAATTCCTGATTGTTGTGTGAACTTAAAAAAGAGCTTCAAATAAAAATGAGCCAATTCATGCCCCTGTTTGAATCAAACTGAGCCAGATACACTAAACCAGCAGTGCATTAAAAATTGCGACCAAGACAACCAACGTGGGTGCAACCAATCTGTTTCATTTTGTCATAGTTGCTTTATTATCGTGCTTTCCTTCCTTCATTAGCTCTTTTGTGCGGAATTTTTTTTCCTCCCTGGATCTCAAGAGCGGATATTGGCAGACAGAGGTGGATGAGCGGGACCGTGAAAAGACGGCATTCGTTACCCCAGATGGCCTCTACGAATTTAGAGCGCCCCCATTTGGCCTGTGTACCGCGCCAGCGACGTTTCAGAGAAGGATGGACGCTGTCCTCGCGGGATTGAAATGGCAGTCATGTTTGGTGTATTTGGGTGATGTTGTCGTGTTTTCCGCAACATTTGACCAACATCTAGAGCGACTGCGCATAGTATTCGAAGCCATCCGCTCAGCAGAGTTGACGATTAAACCAGAAAAATGCCACTTCGGCTTTGAAGAGCTGCGATTCCTTGGACACGTCCCGAAAAAACAGCTGCTGTCGCGAGGTTCCCGACACCCAAAGACAAAAAATCAGTACGTTTTTTTGGGTTTATGCGCGTACTATAGGCGATTTGTGGAAACTTTTCCAAGAGTGCCGAATCTCTTACAAATCTAACAAGAGACGACGTGCCCTTTATGTGGGAAATCGAACAACAGGAAGCCTTTGACGAGTTAAGGAAACGCCTACAAGCTTCTCCAATCCTTGCCCATTTCTATGAAACAGCGGACACTGAAGTTCATACCGATGCGAGTAATGTCGGCCTCGGCGCCGTCCTAGTCCAGTTCCAAAACGGTGAAGAGAAAGTGTTAGCCTATGCCAGCCACAAACTCTCGAAAGCTGAGACAAACTACTCTGCCAACGAAAAAGAGTGTCTCGTGGTCATCTGGGCAATAAGTAAATTTCGACCTTACCTCTATGGTAGACCATTCAAGCAGTCCAGTGACCACCTTCCCTGTGCTGGCTGGCAAATCTCAGGATCCGTCAGCACACTAGCAAGATGGAGCCTTAGGCTGCAGGAGTATGTATTACTGTGGTGTACAAATCCGGAGAAAACACAGCGATGCCGACTGCCTGTCACGCGCACCAGTCGACACAAGTGTGCCAGAGGACGAGGACTTCCCGTTCCTAAGCATCGTCAACGCATCCGAAATCGCTCAACAACAACGAGATGACCCAGATTCGCTGTCGCTTATACAACGCCACCAGGGACTCGACGTTCAAGTGCCGCGCATTTTCTCCAGAAGTCTTCCTTCGTTCTGCCTTCGAGGAAGTGCCTTTACAAGAGGAACTTCGAGCCCAACGGCGAAAAGTTTTTACTGGTCGTACCTACAGCTATGCGAGAAGAAATTCTGCACGCATGTCACGACGAACCGACTTCTGGACATATGGTGTGAGTATTGTCGTATTGACGTATTGTCGTTGCCGCGCAAAGACCATCGTGGCACGCGCACCTGGTCGGACCCGGCTCGCATGCGCCACGCGCTCGGGACTTTGGATGAAGAGAAAGAGGAAGACAGTGGGATGTGCTCTATGGTGTTCGACTGAGTCGCAGTTTTTACGACCGCAGTCACTTACAGTTGTGGGCAGGTTCGCTCTTAATAAATACGTTTGTTTGACTAGTCTCTGTACTTCAGCGTCGCTACAATATATACATCAGCCCTCTTGGCTTCGCCCTCCCGAGCTCTCACCGCAGGGTCTGGGCGGCGAGCCCGAGCTGCTGCTGCGTTGCGAGCCCACCGCGCTGCTGCCTTGGCTGGGGTGTTCATGCTACGGAGGGGCAACGAAGAGTGTTCACTGAGTGAGCTCCCAGCGAAGGAAAGTAAGCGCACCACACGCGAGCGCCAAACTAGAGGCTGGGCCCTCTGTTCACTGAGTGAGGTCCCGTCGAAGAGAAAGGAAGCGCGGCCCTCTAGCGGTCACCTATCTAACTAGCGCATGCGCCGAGCGTGGTGAAGCGCCATCTAGTGAGCATTCTTAAAATCACCGGAGAGAGCGCAGCTGCGCTTATGGCGGGACCCATGAGAACTAGTGTATAGCCGCCAACGACGGACAAAGCGCGAGCATAAGGAGAAAGCTCCTACAAGCAACTTCACATTCCGAGAGCAATATGGATGGCTGGTGAACGCAACCATTGCCACTTCTCCTGATATGATCAGCCTCAACGATCTCCCTGACAGTTCGATCGGCATGCTTGTCAACAACAGTGGCTTTTTGAAAGTCACGTTTGCACCTGCACTCTTTACAGTGCATTTCTAGATGTTAATACGGTGCCCGTTTCGAAGAACTTTCGTGTTCGCATAGGCGTACATTTGCGCATCGGCCCGTTTGGCCGATATAATGCGTTCCGCATGTAAAAGGCGCATCGTATACCACATCCTTTCTGCAATTGACAAACTTGGTTATCCGTGCTTTGTGTGCTTCGCGTGCTTCGCTGCATGCTGCAAATGTCGTCGAAAGACGATTGTCTTGTGCCATTTATGTTTTGCCTTACCTCAAACAGCGCCTACTCTATGCTGAATCGGCCGCATCTGGCTGGCATTGATAAAATAGAGGAGGCGCTGCGTGAAATATGGACGTCATCTGGCAGAGGCGTCGGCAAACATGAGCATGTGCAGAACCCAGGGCCACTGCCAGGTGGCAGCACCATATCGTCGGCAGAGGGTTTTTCATGCATAGCGCCGCATTTCAGCGCAATCTAAGAAACTCTAGCGTCTTTAGAATTACGTATATATGTATTTTCTAGTAAAGGAGCACACCACGTATTGATGTTGCGCCTCAGATATGCGTTATATTTGCTTTTTGATAGACTATGTTCTCTAGTAGGAACGCAGCTACCAGCTCAAGATGCCTGGGCATTCAGCAAGTGCTTAAACTTTGGCCGGGTGGCTGAATTGTGCGGCAGACCGAGAGACAGAAGCACAGACCAAAATTTCTGCGTTCAAGTATCCCAAGAAAGATTATCGTCTTTACACCACCCGAGGCGTTGGCTAAAGCAGTGAGCTGCTAGCCTTTGTCCTTATAACATTTCAAGTCGTTGGTATTGCAAGCTTTACTTCGACCTTGGGCTGAAACTGTGACTATTTCGCGGGCTTCCTATACAGCGTGCAAAAAAGTACTACGTGAGACGAATCGCACAGGGCACAATTCGGTCTGTGGTTTCTGAAGATGCTGTGCAGCTCTGCACACATACTTGGGTGTTCATCCCGTAATTTAAAAGATGCGTAATTAGGAATGAATAATGAATTACTTATGAAAATATAATGATAGCCTGATTAACTACTGCCTAGTGCAAACAGTATGGGTTCAGTTCAGCATCTTTCCTTAAGGAAGTTCTTAATATACGTTCTTTTACTTGCAAGCCTCACCTATTCAGGTCGTTTTCTTCCCCAAGTGTTCCATGTATTGCGCTGTTTTTTGTTTCTGTTTGATAATGAAAGAAAGGCTTGCTAACACTTCACCAGCTACAAGTTGTTGCAACAGTACGAACAGCATCCTGGCGACATACTGGATTCATAGCACGCAATGTATCTCCTCATGCAATTTTATACACTGCAGAAAATGATTCCACCTGCCTTTTTTAGATGCGAAACATCTTATAGCGAAGTTCAAACCGGTGGTGGTGGTGGTGGTGGTGTGCGGCGTGACCCCCCTAATGCGCATGCGCATACACTCTCCACACACCTCCTCTCCCCTCCCTCTCCACTTTCCTCTTCCCTCTCTCTCTCCTCTCCCCCTCTGAAACGCGGGCTAGACATGCCGAAATTCTCTGCTGCGCAACGCCGCGATGAATGCCAGCGCGTGCGCGTCCCCTCTCCCTCACTCTCTCCTCTCCTACGCTTCCCCCCTCTCGCACGCCTGTTGACCGCGTTTCCCGCTCGCCCTGTGAGAATTAACGGTCAGGCTAGAGGGAAGACAAGACGCGCGTAGCGTTCCTCCTCGCGTTCCACGACGCGAGGTCGGTAGCATGTCCAACGAACGCCAACTGAACGCGATCGTGCAAGTGCTCGAGCTTCGCATCGCCTCATGGGCCCCTTAAGAGGAAATGGTGTAATTTTTTTTTCAAAATAGCTGTGGCTAAGCAGTAAGTATCGATGCTTTAGACTGCATGTGAAGACTCAAGGACATCGCTGTCATAGCTTCTCTTGCTGCTATGTGGGTGAGAAGACAACTCAGAAACTGCTTCCAACGAGTACAACACCCTCAGAAAAGATCATTTCTGGCAAGTGGGTCACTTTCGATAGGTGCAAGCACAGTACCAACAGAAGTTCGGAGTTTGGTATCACTATTTTCCTCAGGCTACAGCCAACATGGGGAGGGGGATGAGGAAAAACTTCAGTTGAAAACCAGTCAATGCACGTTATTCGTCTACCTCCCCCGTAGCCCCTAGCCGTCATTCGGAATCCCTTGAGACAAGGCATCAGCGAGGGCTTGACGAATAATGTCCTGCTGCACGTTGGGGTCTTGGCTGCGGGGCATGGTCTTCCAGGATTCGAGAGCGTGTGATCTATTGTACTGAGTCGGACACGTCCACATTATGTGCACCAAATTTGCTGCCTCATCAGAAAATTTGCACTGCGACCTGAATACTTCTGGGTGGGACTTGCTGTAGTGTACGGCATTAGAGAAAACCCGCGTCTGTAATGGGGAGTGTTTGAGAGAAAAGGTAAAATTACCATTCAAGTTCGGCTCACACCCTGCTGTAAAAAACTAGCCGGGCGAAGCGGACTGGAGGTCTCCATGGCTGCATACGCAGCTAAAACGGTATCACAGAGCTCTGATAGAGCATCTTCATTTCAGACTCCTTTAAAACATTACTTTAGGCTTGCTTTGGACGCGCCAGTATAAATTATACGCTCTGCGGCAAAGCAAACAATTCACTGCCGCATCCAAGCTCGAAACTGTTAGCGAGCCGCAGAGAACGCGCTCACGATCCCATCCAGGTCGGACCCGCGGCCAACTTGATCGCCGTCACGTCCCCTCTCGCTACAATCAGCTTATGTACATGCCCATATGCATCGTTGTTTTTACGCTTTTGGTGACTGTTATCTCCCTCAATGAAAGAGCTGCAGAGAAAGTAGCAGGTTGAAAACGGGATACCGTGTTCCCTTCAAATAATAAATTGGACCTTTAACAACTCAAAACAAAAATTCAGCTCTTATTGCAACATTAGTTATGTATGTTAAGGAGAATACACAAAATACCGAAATCTTCTAAGTGGTATGCATGCAATATACCTGACGGCTTGTTCTGTACAAAGCTGCAGTACCTTCAAATATTGCTTTATTAATGCCAGCATCTTTTATTGTGTGATCGTTCCCTTGAGATGTCTTTTACATTAGTTGGAACATTTTTTTTCAGTTCGAACAATACCCCTCCCGCAAGAACGTACGTGTACGCAAGTAGTTACCTGATATAAATTTGAGTATCCTGTAACGTGCATTTATTAGGTAGACGAGCTGTCCACTGATCGAGTTAAGCTTGAGCTCTCTTACAAGGTGGACGCCAGCAGGTGGGTACAATATTAAGGAATTGTTGTGCATGAAATATTGATACATTTAAGTGATGATTTGCAGCAGAAACACACCTTTAAGTTACCAATTATATTAGACAGGAAATAAAGATTGATGTCTTAATAAATTTCTTGGCGAAATGAAAAAAGTCATACGTTTCTTTCTACCACAGGCACTTCGAACGACAAGTAGCTTTGAGATACAGATGCACTTACTGAAAAGTTTCGGTCGCCCTGTTAAAATTCTGCATTGTAGTGCTTTGATAGATGTTTGCAAGGCGAAATAAAAGCTCATTTTCTTCAGATATGTAAAGGATGATATGCGATATTACAAGCTTCCGACGTATATGTTAAGCCTAGACAGCCAGGCGACATAGCAGAATCCTTGAGGGATAATTATTTCTCAACTGTTTCAACCGCTGCTAGACAGTTTGGATTCCAGAAGCGTCCCTTGATTTTTGGTTGACCACATGCTGCCTAAATGTGGTGGAAAATAAACGTAATCCTTAATTAGATATAAAGGAGCACCCCATTAATTCCTCCAAACTACTGTCATGAATAAAGCTAGAACAGCAGCTTTGCAAGTTCACGAATATCTGAGAAGGGTTCCAGTTATATTATTGGCTTACGCTTTCGTCATGGGTAAGCCATTCATCGAAGCCTTCCCGTGGCTTTGCTGAGAACAGCCATGGCGCTCGAAAATGCTGGTACAGCGCTGGCCTAGCCGAAGCATTTCTAAGGGCGTCATCTTGCTCTAGACACACGATGGGACGCCATGACCAAAGTCCGGCAAGCCGGTGGCTTCTACGAAGTTCTGGTGCCGACGGCTCTTCGTAGGTTGTGGGAGGTACCTAGCACAGCTCCACCAAATGTTACAAGCAGAAGTTCACCAAAAGGTTGAAAACAAGGCAAGCCTGGATGGTTGGCCTTTGTTTTAGAGAGGGGTCTCGAGGCAGCACACCACACGTCGTTCCCCTTTTCCACCTTCTCTCTGCATGTTCATTCGCGCGGTATGCGTCGTTCACTGCAACCAATTGTGACAATTGTATATATATATATATATATATAATATATATATATATATATATATATATATATATATATATATACCACGGCGTGGTACGCTAGTGGTGAAGGAGACAGACGAAGTGTTTAGCCAACACGGAGCTTCGTTCAACCATATTTTCTCCTGCGTTGCACTAGTCGTCTGGAGCACCCGAGGACGGCACCCTTGACAAATGGCTCCGGCTCTGTGATATGAAGACTGGCCGCTGCATGGACGGAGCGAGGCTTTCCGCTGGTTCCTCACCGAGATGTTCGACACTGACGCGTCTTGGCAGAGCTTGTCCGAATATACAACGCTTTACAAGCGCCGTCGCGGATCCTTTCTGTCAATCTACTGATTGTCGCCTGAGACCATGCCAGAGCCTGAAGGACTTCTATGACGAAACAAAATATTGTCGCGACGTCAAGAGAGAGGTCGTAACGCGAAGATCGTGAGAAGAGCAGCAGGTCGGTCTCTTTAATACCGCGCGCCAGCGAGTTCTTCTTCTTTTTTATATCTGGTTCTTGTATAACGCGTATGAGCCTTTGCGCTGTCGTCTTCGTCTTTCTCATAGCACGCACGTGGCATTTGCCTCCCTCCGAAAGAGGCATCGTCCCGATGCGCAGTCTAGGTGCTCTACTTAGAAAAGCATGCACATATGCACTGGAACCCAACCAGAGTTAGCTGGACAGGTACGGTTTCATCCGCACGACATGCACGACTTCGGGTGAATGCTTCCGGCGACTGGAACCGCAATCACTGTTGGGAACGACCTCGTAGTTCACGTCGTTCAAGCGTCGGATGACTCTGTATGGACCAAAGTATCGTCTCAGCAGTTTTTCAGAAAGTCCGCGTCGACGTATTGGGATCCAGACCCATACCTTGTCGCCTGGTGTGTAGGTAACGAATTAGTGTCGCAGGTCGTACCGTTTCGCATCTTTATGTTGCTGATGACAATGCGTATGCGGGCAAGCTGTCTGGCTTCCTCGGCGCGCTGAGTAAATTCTTCGGCGTCGGTATCAATGTCGTCCTTCGTGCGGCAGCATAGCGTCCAACGTTGTCGTAACCTCGCGACCATGGATTAAACTGAACGGTGTCATTCCAGTAGTTTCCTGTCGAGCGGTATTATAGGCGAAGGTCACGTAAGGCAAGATTTCGTCCCAGGTTTTGTGTTCCGTGTCGATGTACATGGAGAGCATGTCTGCGAGGGTCTTATTAAGGCGCTCTGTTAGTCCGTTGGTTTGGGGATGGTACGCAGTTGTTCTCCGGTGAGCTGTACCACTGAGCCCGAGAACCGACTCCAAAAGTTCCGCCGTGAAGGCAGTTCCTCTGTCTGTGATGACCACTGTTGGGGCGCCGTGCCGAAGGACGACGTTTTCGATGAAGAAGTGAGCCGCTTCTGCTGCTTGCCCCTCTGCATAGCTTTAGTCTCCGCGTAGCGAGACAGGTAATCAGTGGCGACAATGATCCATCGGTTCCCTGCGGTAGAAGTTGGGAATGGACCCAGGAAATCCATTCCAATTTGGGCGAATGGCCGTGCTGGTACTTCTACAGAATGTAATAGGCCCGCTGGTTTACCTGGGGGCGCTTTGCGTGTTTGGCAGTCAGCACAAGTCTGGACGTGATGTTTTACAGCAGCAAGTAGTTTTGGCCAGTAGTACTTTCGTCGCAGTCAGGACAATGTTCGGGTGTAGCCTAGGTGACCGGAAGTGGCCTCGTCATGGCACGCTTCTAAAATTTCTTTTCGCAGTGATGAAGGCACGACGAGTAAGTACGCGCTGCCGGTTGGAGAAAAGTTCTTCTTGTAGAGAACGTCGTTCCGTAAACAAAAAGACGGCAGTCCTCTTGCAAAAATTCGCGGCACGTCTGTACGTCGTCCTTCCAAGAAATGGATGAGCGGAAGGAGCTCTAGGTCGCCGCGCTGCTCTTGTGAAATAGTGGCCGTGTTGACGACTCCCAAGAATGCGGCGTCCATGGATTCGTCATCTATAGCGGCAGGCTCGACGGGCGACCGTGAGAGGCAGTGGGCGTCAGTATGCCTCTTTCCGGATTTGTAAGTTATGGTCATATCAAATTCTTGAAGCCGAAGGCTCCAGCGCGCCAAACGGCCAGATGGGTCTTTCAGGTTAGTGAGCCAGCAGAGCGAATGGTGATCGCTGGCGACCTTTAATGAGCGCGGTACAAATATGGACGAAATTTGATAACTGCCCACACCACAGCGAGACATTCCTTCTCGGTAGTCGAGTAGTTCTCCTCGGTGCGAGAGAGAGCTCTGCTGGCATAGGCTATCACTTTTTCAGTGCCGTCTTGCCACTGTACCAGTACGGCGCCCAGCCTACATTGCTGGCGTCGGTGTGAAGTGCTGTTGGCGCTTGCTGGTCAAAGTGCGCAAGAACTGGAGGTGTTTGTAGGCGTTGACGTAAGTCGGTAAATGCCATTTGTTCCGTTTCGCCCCAAAGAAAGGGAACATCCTCTCGTGTGAGTCGTGTCAAAGGTGCCGCAATAGTCGAAAAGTCAGCGATGAATCGTCGGTATAGGCACATAGTCCTAAGAAGCGCCTCACTGCTTTTTTGTCGTGTGGTGCAGGAAAGTTGGCAACAGCGTCTATTTTGGCTGGGTCAGGTCGAACACCCTCGTGACTTACGACGTGGCCTAGGAAGGAAAGCTCACTGAACCAAAATGACAGTTTTCTGGTTTTAACGTCAGGCCAGCCGAACGTAGAGCTGGAGAACTGTGAATAACCGGCTTAGATGTTCTTCAAATGTAGCTGAGAAGACAATAACGTCGTCTAGATATACCAAGCATGTTTGCCATTTCAGGCCTGATAGCACGGTGTCCATCAAACGCTGAAACGTGGCTGGCGCTGGGCATAACCCGAATGGAAGGACTTTAAATTCGTAAAGACCGTCGGGCGTCACCAAGGCAGTTTTCTCACGATCGCGCTCGTCGACCTCTATCTGCCAATAGCCGCTTCGTAGGTCCATTGATGAGAAATAGCGTGCATGCCGCAGTCTATCCAGAGAATCGTCTATGCGTGGCAGGGGTAGACGTCTTTCTTCGTGACTTGGTTTAACTTGCGGTAACTATACAGAATCGCAAGCTGCCATCTTTCTTTTTAACCAATACCACGGGGGATGCCCAAGGACTTTTTGAAGTCTGTATGACGTCATCCTGGAGCATCTTCTGTACTTGCTTTTGAATCTCCTCGCATTCTTTCGGAGCCACACGGTAGGGATTTTGTCGGATCGGTCTCGTGTTATCTTCAACAACGATTCGGTGCTTGGTCAATGGTGTTTGCCTGACCTTTGATGTACACGAAAAACAATCTTCAACTGGTGTATCAGTTCCAGTAGGCGCTGCCTATCAGAGGGTGACGGAGTAGAGCCGACGTCGACAGACAAAGGCGTCGAGGCAGGCGTGGTCGCGTCGTGAGGTTGCAAAGCGAAACAATCCCTCGTTTGGTCGATGTCGTCGTAGTAGGCAATCGCGGTACCCTTCTGGATGTGACGACGCTCGTAGCTGAAGTTGGTGAGCAGTACTTCTGCCTGCCCACCAGCTAGCGCCAGAACGCCTCTCGCGACGGAAACACCTTGCGTAAGCAATAGCGTAGCTATTTGCTCCGCTATCACATCCTTATGACACGGCTGCTCACATGATACAGACACAAGGCAGCAGGATCTCGGCGGGAGCGTCACGTCGTCGGCTACTCGCAAACGCTCGTGTCGGTCGTCAGTGGTGGTAGTGGTGGTGTCGACATACGGATGTGCGGAAAACGTCACCATACGGTCCGGAATGTTGATGACAGCGCCGTACTATCGCAGAAATCCATGCCCAAAATGAGCTCTTTACAACATTCCGGTAGAAGGACAAAAGTGGCGACGAAGCTGGAATCGCCGATTACGAGCCGAGCGGTGCATTTACCCGTTGGAGTCATTAGCTGACCACCAGCACTTCTTATGTGCGGCCCTGTTCCCGGTGTCTTGACCTTCCGAAGGCGGTTGGCGAGCTCTTGCCGCGTAATCGAGAAGTCAGCGCCTGTGTCAACCAGTGCTGTCACGTGGTGTCCATCTATGAGAACACTGAGATCGGCCCGTACGACTTCGTCGACAGTAGTATTCGTCGTCGTCGTCGTCGTCGCTCATATCGTCTTCTTGCGGCGGTAGGGGGGACTTTTCGGCGTCTCGACGATGGGCAACCTTGCCCCGGGAGGTCGCAGCAGTTAGCTTCCTCGCGCGGGTTCGGGGAACGGCCTCGGGTAACGTCAGCGTAGCTCTGGCGGTTCGGGGAAGTGGGACGCACAGGTGACGGAGATTGCGAACGACGACTTGGTGAAGGTACATGGCTGGTCGACAAGCGGTCACCATCGTGGGCGCGACGGTCTTCAAAGCGAAAAGAAGCTGGACGTGAAAAGTTGCCAAACCCAGCATCTCGGTGATGGCAGTAGCGGGAAATGTGGCCTGGTTCTCCGCAGTGGAAGCAAATGGGTCGACGGTCAGCCGTGCGCCACAAGTCGGTTCTGCGAACTGGTGGTCGTCTCGCAGAATCCCCTTGCCACCAAGGCACGAGAGCGGGCGGTGGCTGGAAGGGCGCTGGCTCAGGTGAAGGTGGAGGACGACGGACCACATCAGCATAGCTGAACGGACGCGGCTCAGGACAAGGCGCGGGCGATGTAAAGGCTTGCCGCAACTCCTGGCGCACGATTTCAGCGACAGAAGCAACTGGCGGTTCGGTAGAAGGAAAGCCGAGGGCCCGAAGCTCCTCACGCAGTATTTCCCAGATCATTTGTCGCAGGGAACTTTCGCCAACGGCAGCGTGCTGAGCCGCAGCACTTATTGGCGTGTGATTGGGCAGGCGGTCAAAGTGGCGGCATCGTTGCTGCAGCGCCCGCTCAATAACAGTCGCCTCCTTTATAAATTCGTCGACTGTTGTCGGCGGATTGTACGAGGCCCGCGAACAGCGGTTTCTTGACGCCCCGCATCAGATGACGCACCTTCTTCGACTCGGGCATGTCAGGGTCAGCTCGGCGAAACAGACGAGTCATGTCCTCTGCGAACATGGCAACGGTTTCGTTGGGCTTTTGCACACGGGCTTCAATCAGTTGCTGTGCGTGATCCCGCCGATCCGAGCTCTGGAATTGTTCGAGGAGCTTGGGGGAAATTGGCCCAAGTTTGGAAAGTAGGCTCCCGATTCTCGTACCATGTGCGAGCGCTGTTTTCCATCGGGAAATAGGCACGGCCAAGCTTTTGTTGTTCGCTCCAGCGATTCACCACAGCGACCCGTTCGAACTGTTCGAGCCAGTCCTCGATATCCTCATACGCTTCCCCACGGAAGATTTCAGGGACGTGAGGATGCTCAAGAGTCACCTGGGAAGGAAGGAGATCCGCTGATGTTGTAGGAGCAGCCATGCTGGGAAGAGGAGGAACAGTCGAGAACTCCGGACTTAGGCCTAGGAGGCGCCGGCTGAATCGGTGTTGGAGTCGTGACGAGAGGCTGAGTCTCCGGACTGGGAGTACGTGTCCGAATAAGGCTTTCCAGCATCAGGTTGCAGGCTCCAGCCTCCACCAGTGTCGCGACGTCAAGAGAGAGGTCGTAACGCGAAGATCGAGAGAAGAGCAGCAAGTCGGTCTTTTTAATACCGCGCGCCAGCGAGTTCTTCTTCTTTCTTATATCTGGCTCTTGTATAACGCGTATGAGCCTTTACGCTGTCGTCTTCGTCTTTCTCATAGCACGCACGTGGCAATATGTACCGGACACCTTGCCGCGCTAAAGGACGCACACCTTATATCAGGGCTCAATGACGGCCTTCCCGCTGATATGGATAGGCTCTTGCTGGGCTTAACCCGTCTACACCGGCGATGTGGCTTTCAAGTGCGCTGCGGGCGGAGTCAACTTTGCAGAGAGTTCAATTACAGCGCGTTCTACACGTATACACGGTCGGAACACGGGCATAAACGCACCAAGTGGCAGCGGCCGTCAGTATCTACCTAATACGCCGTTAAGAACACCCGCTTCCGATTTGAGACATTGCGCAATGGATGGGTTACCCCGACAGATGCACTGACACAATAAATGCCCACGACGCCCAAGCATTTCCGCCCTCTCTACCAACCGGCGATACGAGGAGGGCGATAAAAGATTGTGTAAGTTAGTTTGATGCACTCAATAACGGGTACCCTGTAAGCGCTAATTTTCATACTGTAGCTACGATTACCTCCATCAGCGAAGCAGTGATGAAGGCACTTCACCTGCAAATAATGAGAAATTGATGCATCTCAGTTCCACAGGTGACATCAGCTAACAAATCTTTGGGTCCCGTCAATCTAAAGATACAGCTAGGAAAAGTCAGAAGAGAAATTCAGGCTCATGTTTTACAAGTCATGAAGAGCAACTTGCTTCTTGGCTTGGACAGTGTCTGTCTTTAACTTGTCTCTAGACCTTCACACCCTGACTCTACGCCAAGACAATGACATCCTTCATCCCCGTGCACCAAACAGAGCCACGGCTAACATGGACGCTTCTTTGCAGGGCGTTTAAATTTGAGATTTAGTGCATCTAAATGAAACTCGACATTGAAGCAGCTTCTACATAAATACGACATTTTTTTCAAGTCACAGACAAACATTGGGTGCGTCAGTAGCGAAACGCATCACATTCCTCTTACCAACAATGTTCCCATCCACAGGGCTTCCTATAGATGCTCAGAAGCCGACAGCATCGAAATGGACCGCCAGATCAACGACCTTCTCTCGCGAGGCGTCACACGACTCTATTCGTCACCATACGCTGCACCGGCACTTCTGGCAGAGAAAAAGGGAAGGACGCACGTGTTTCCGCATCGATTACCGCAATCTAAACGCTGTGACGGTGTCCGACTACCAAGCCATTGCTCGCATCGACGACGTTCTCGATTCTTTCGCGAAATCTACGTACTTGTCGACGTTAGACATAACGTCGTGTTATTGGCGGCACGTGAAGAGGCATCCCGAAGACATTCCAAAAAACGGCATTCGTCACACGTACCGGTCACTAGGAGGGGCTTCTCATGCCTTTTGTCCTATGGAACGCCCATGCGCCTATGGAACGCACTTCAGAAGGGGCTGTCACGTCCATATCCGCAAAACACCGCTGGACGCGCGCCACAAATTGCTTCGATGACATTGTTGTATAATCCACCACGTTCCGATGTCATCTGAAGCATCTAGATGCCGTTGTAAAAGCTTTCAAAAGCGAATGCGTCAAGCTGAAATGGAAGAAATGTCCATTCGCCTGAACGTCCATTGAGTAGCTGGGACACAGGGTTTCGAATGGCACGGCCACTCCGAAACAAAGCGACGTGGACGCAATCCTATGGTTTCCAGCACCATCAAACCTAAAGAGTTATGGCATCTTCTCGGCACTGTCAATGTTTACCGTCGGTACATCGCCCGCTTCAGTGAAATCGCTCACCCACTGACACGCCTGCTTAGGAAAGACGCCACCTGGAACTGGGATTCGGACTGCGAGCTGGCTTTCACTCAGGCAAATAAATGTGTAACAGAGGAGCGCGTACTTCACATCTACGATGCCGCTAAACCTTGTGTGCTTTACTGCGATGCATCCAACAAACGTATCGGCGCCGTTTTGAAGCAGGCTGATGATGGTAGAGGGCAGCCAACTGCATAGCATTCATGTCAGCTACAGAACAGGATATCAATTACGCCTTCACAGCGCATGAACGCTTAGCAATTATGAACACCATTGATAAGTGGCAATGTTATCTACATTGGAAACTTTTCATTGTGATCACGGACCATGGGGCGTCTCATCGGCTGAAAAGCATCAAAAATCCTTGAGGTCATCTGTTCGAATGGTCCTTGAAGCTCTCCATGTACGACGTGAATTTCAAACACCAAAAAGCATTGACAACATCGATGCCTATGAACTATCTCGAAACCCGATTATTCAACTCCTATCTGTGGAGAAACTGCGAGAGCATCCCAAACAGAACGGCAAGCATAGCATTGTGAACGGAATGACCATAGTGAAGCGCATAGGGATACGAAAATTCTACGTCCCTATTGCCCGCCCGTCTGCTCTTCTGCAGAAAGCTCGTGACGCTTTTGGACATGTCAGTTTAAAGAAGACATTGCGGCTTGTCTCTCCACAATCCTATTGGCCTGACATTGTCACCGACGCTTCCGAATACATTCGACACTGCGATACTTGCCAGCGCTGCAAAAAGTCGAAGACCAGACGCTCTCCTTCTTTGGAGTCTTACTACCGGCGGAACAACCACTTGATCTTCTGGCCATGGACACTCTCGGAGTTTTCCAACCATTGTTCCTTCAAAATATTCATCCACTTAGCCGTTGATCATGCCATCCGTTATGTGTGGGCTTTTTCACACAAGAATGAGACCTGCGACGCCTGCATCTCTTGTCTGAAAAGTATCTTCGCTGCTGGAATGCCCATACTGTATATATATATATATATATACATATATATATATATATATATATATATATATAATATATATATATATATATATATATATATATGTAGCGAGGCCTTGGAACATACTAATGGGTTGCTCGCTCCAGCGCCTTCTAGTGGCTCGTCCTCTTTGGCTGCTTCTGAAAGGACGCCGCTCGCGCAGAGTTCGTACGAGCCTTGCTGTGACTGTCGCCATTACGCCTTGTCGTTGAGTGCCTTCTGTTAAACACTTTAAGGATTTGGTGGAGAGTGCTGCTCCCATTCAATGCCCCTGGAGCTTCGATTTCGTACCCTGCCCTCTACCATGCCTCAAGACGCCGCCCAGCAAACGCATCATCCCGCAACAATCACATGTCCCGGTGTCCCCCGTATACGCGACCCACCTATCTTCACTGGCGCCGATAGCGCCGACGTGGAGGACTGGCTCGCATTTTACGAGCGCGTAAGCATACCCAATAAATGGGACGAAGAAGGCAAGTTGAGCAACTTGGTAATCTACCTAGCGGGAATAGCAAGCCTGTGGTACATCAAACACGCGGCCGATTTGCGACTTGGTCGGATTTCAAGACCGCCGTCATCAGCGTTTTTAGCCGCCCAGCTGTTCGTAAGCTGCAAGCAGAACAGCGCTTGCGCGAACGAGCTCAGCAGGCCGGTGAATCTGTTATATCGAAGACGTCCTCGACTTGTATAAGAAAGCCAACGGAACGATGTCTCAGTCTGACAAGATCCGGAACGTAATGAAAGGCATTGACGACGATGCCTTCACCATGCTGCTCGGCAAAAACCCTGGCACAGTGGCCGAGGCCATAACGCTGTGCCAAACTTACGAGGAACTACGCCGGCAGCGTTCGATGACCCGTCGCTCCTCATCACGCGACGCAGATATTGCTGGCTTGGCGGCAATATCTGACCAGGCCGCGTTGCTGGCAGAAGTCAAGTCATTCGTGCGCGAGGAAATTGCCACGCCAGTTCTCTCTCCTGGCATTTGCCCACCCACTACACGTTCAACAGTCGTCGACCACTCTTCTTCCTACTCTCCCCCGAGCGATTGAGCAGGAAATTACGGAGGTCATGCCCGAGTACTACCCGCAACCTCCGGCTCCTGTGCCCCGAGTTACGCTCAAGTTGTCGCCAGGACGCCCCAAGTAATGCCTGCGGCTGCCCCAATGAGTTACGCGAAGCCGCCGCTAGACCTCCATTCTTTGAAGCGGGTGCCGGCAACATATTCTGACGCCACCCCTTGGTCCGACTGCAGCCCACCATGCAGTCATTTCAGCAGCCGCCATGTCAATCGCGTCCTGCGACATGGCGGGACTTACCCCGGCGAACCGATGGCGCACAACCGACAACCGACCCATCTGCTTTGCTTGCGGTTACGCCGTTGACGTGGCACGTTTTGCCAACGCGTGCAGCCGCCTCAAGTCGCGCCACCTGTCACCAGCCAGTCAAACCATGCATTCTACGACCCACCTCCACCTATGTCACCGACGTCACGCCCAGCTCCATGTATTCGACGCCCTCCGTGTCCACGACGTCGCTTACTGTCACCCATGCGGCCAGGTTCGGTCGCACGAGAGCAGGAAACTAGTCGTCGCAATCCAGGAGGCAAGGGCTGCGACGCTATCGAAGTGTCAAAGCCCTCAGCGAAGTCCATCGAATGTAATCGACGTGTTTGTGGACGGTGTTCGCGGATCGGTTCTTGTCGATACTGGAACCGCTGCATCCGTTATGGATGCAATACTTTGCCGCTTACTAGGCAAAGTGATGAGGCCACCTTCTGGGATGTCCCTCCGTACCGCGAGCTCCCAGAGTATTCTTCCTACAGCAGTATGCACTGGTCGCGTAGTCGTTCAGGACGTCCTGTACGACATGGAGTTCATCATATTTGCGGCATGCTCTCACGGCGCCATCCTGGCATCAGATTTTTTCTCCCGCCACGACGCCGT
This sequence comes from Rhipicephalus sanguineus, assembly GCF_013339695.2. NCBI lineage: Eukaryota > Metazoa > Arthropoda > Arachnida > Ixodida > Ixodidae > Rhipicephalus > Rhipicephalus sanguineus. The sequence goes on from NC_051181.1 coordinate 47,259,854, forward strand.
AATTCATTGCGCACCAGCCGAAATCGAACTCTCACCGTTCTCACATTTGACGTCGGCAGATATTCCATCGGCAGTGACCAAGATCCTCGTCAAAGATGATACGAAAGTGCCTCCAAACTCGTCACGGCTGTGTCGGTCTACTGCGCCGATCTCTCCGACACCATTGCAGTCATTTCGCCATCTGACCGCGTATGCACTAGGAAAAGGTTGCTGGTACCTTTCTCGACCGTGCGAGTCACTAAGCAGCACCACTAATTGTGTTACCAACCCATCTCCACACATTGTTACGTTGGTTCGAAGGGAATGTCTCGGCAGAGTGGAACCCGTTGAAGACGCAGAAGTCCTGGACGCAACCCATGACTCGCACTGTACTAGTTCCCGTACCATCAGTGCTGTTTCCACGTCTGATTCGTCACCCGCTGATGTATTTGGTCCCTCCATTGAAGAAAACCTTACGTCGCTCAGCGTTCCAGCTTCTGTGCTTGTTGGATGAATTTCGTCATTCTTTCGATGTCGGGCAAACCACTCGCACGTCCGCTGTTACGCCGCACGTCCGCTGTTACGCATCGCATCGACACTGGCGCCTAACCACCACTGCGGCAACGTCCGCATCGCGTGTCTCCCACAGAACTTCGGGTAATCAATGAGCAAGTGGACGATGTGCTTCGACGCCATGCAATTCGGCCCTCCGACAGCCCATGGGCGTCTCTTGTTGTTCTACGACCACGACATCTGACATCAAGACTACGACATCAAGACTACGACATCCGCGTGCTGTCTCGCAACGGACGCCAGCATGCTGACGCCGACGCCCTCGCGCTCCCCCTTGCCTGGCAACAATGCGCCCTTCTCAGTATCTTACGTTGCTGCTTCCTCCACCCACGTTCACACCATTGCTACCGAACAGCTCAAGGATAAATGGATCGCCTCGCTGATCGATCTGCTCACTGATCCGTCGGCAACACCATCCACTGGCGCGTTGCGTTTTGAAGCCCACCATTTTGGCATTCGTGACGACCTACTCAACCGACGCAATTACAACGCCGACGGCTGCCATTGGCTACTAGTGACACCCCGCAGTCTGCGTTCTGACATATGCGAGTCCTTCCACTCTGATTCGCAATGCGCGCACTCTGGGGTATCCAAAACTTACCACCGCATTCGACAACGTTACTTCTGGCAAGGGATGTATCGCTAGGTGCAGACGTTCTTTCGCTCCTGCCTCGATTGCCAATGCCCAAAACTTTCAACGCACGTGTCGCCAGCCGATTTACAACCATTACCTTGCCCTAAGCGTCCGTTTGGCTGCGTGGGCATCGATTTGTATGGACCACTTCCTCTCACGCCGGCTGGCAACCGCTGGGCCATCGTCGCTGTTGACCATCTAACGCGATACATCGAAACCACCGCTCTCCCAGCGGCTACAGCGCGCGATGTTGCCTCCTTCCTGCTACACCGATTCATGCTGCGTCATGGTCCACCCCAGCTTCTCAGCGATCGAGGCCGTGTCTTGTCATAAGTCGTCGAAGCCATTCTCAAAGAGTGCCATGCTGTTCACCGCAAAACTACTGCTTACCACCCGCAGATGAATAGCCTAACCGAACGCTTTAACCGCACACTCGGCGACATGCTCTCAATGAACGTCGCCACCGATAACACAAATTGGGATGCCATTCTGCCCTTCGTCACCTACGCATATAACACCGCCCCTCAAAGCACTACTGGTTTTTCACCCTTCTTACGGTACGAAACGCACCCGTCGCACACCATCTACACGATACTTCCATACAAGTGGGATCCATCGGGTGAGCGCCTATTTCTGACACAGCCAGGCTTGCTGAAGAGTGTGGCGAGCGTGCCAGGACCTTTACGACACATGAACAAAGGCGGCAGAAGAGCATTCGTGATGGCACCACCACTTCTGCGCCCACGTTCCTCCCTGGAGCGCTCGTGTGGCTCTCGGTTCCTACCACTGCATGTGGGCTCTCGTCAAAACTGCTGCCGAAATACGAAGGCCCCTAGCGTGTCGTCGAGCGCACATTCCCGGTCAACTACCTGATCGAACCCATCGAACCATCTTCAGACATGCGCCGTCGAGGGCACGACATTGTCATAGTGGAGCACGTCAAGACCTACTATGACCCGCTCATAGTGACCAGCTGTTAGGTCGCCGGGCAGCTCCCTTTTCGTACCCGCGGTAATTGTCGTTAAGCCATGGAACATAGTAATGGGTTGCTCTCTCCAGCGCCTTCTGGTGGGCCGTCCTCTTTGTCTTCTTCTGAAAGGACGCCACTCGCGCAGAGAGTTAGTGCCGTCCAACAAAAATTCTAGGATATATAATATATATATATATATATATATATATATATTATATATATAATATATATATATATCGCGGCGGCGACGAAATCTGGCGTACCCGGTGAACGCCACTATATTCAATGCATTTGCCCATGTCGATAGCGAATATATTTACAAAGCACTTCCGCAATAACGAAAGTTTCAGGTAGTTATCCGCTACATTTTCCTCAACCCACAAGCAAGTCGGAACTCAGAAGTTCGAAAATTGCAGCACCACTCATTCGACAGCTAGGGCATGTAGTACATTTCCGCCAAGAAGCATTGGTGCGACCATTGCCGTTTACGGTCGGCCGGACGACGATGATAGCAACAAGGTTTTTTTTTTTCACTGAGAACAGTTTGTTGCTAACGCATCTTTTGGCAGCTACGTTGGCCCACGACGTTTCATGTGATGATACCCACGAAAGGGATGTCACGGTGACAGACATTCTGTAGACTGCCTAACGGCTTGTTAATACTGCCTAATGACTCTATCATCGAAAGTGTGCGCAAGAATATGAGAAATCGAGACTTAGACGAAAACTTGTCCGGTCAGGATGAAACATGATGAAGCATTGTAATAATAATAATAATAATATAATAATAATAATAATAATAATAATAATAATAATAATAATATCTGGGCTTAATGTCCCAAAACCACTATACGATAATGAGAGATGCTTTAGTGGAGGGCTCTGGAAATTTCAACAACCTTGGTTCTTTAACGCGCATCTAAATCTAGATACATGCTACTCAAACATTTCGCCTCCATCAAAAATGCAGCCGCCGCAGCCGCGATTCCATCCCGCGACCTTCGAGTCAGCAGTCAAGCGCCATAACCACTAGACCATCTTGGCGGGGCGAAACACGATGAAGGAAACGAAGTTCAACGACCAAATAGAAGCTTGAAGAAAAACGACGTTTGGGCTTCCATACGGAAGCCCTGTTCACAATGAGGCCAAACAACTAGAAAGTTAGTAATGTCCGAAATGTCGTTTTCTTTTAAGCTTTTATTTGGTCGGTATACTTCCTTGCCTTCATCAAAGAATATAAGAGTGACGACGAGAGTGAGTAAAGCAATTAAACGCAAGGAAGGCAACTAAGTTAATCATAATATCTGGAGTTTAACGTCGCATACCACGATTGCCACGTGTTTCTTATTGTCAGTTTTGCTGTATTCGGTTTTCGCCCACAAAGACTGTCCGCAATGCTCAGCGCAAACCGCACCTCATTGTTCGAGAAGCTTCGCGATTATTGTAGATCGTTTGTTAAGATTGCGCACCGCGCGGGAATGTTCCAGCTTTGTCGAGAGACAATGCCGCCACGAGTGATATCGCTGCAAAGTTCGATAGCACCTCTATAAATACCGACGCGCTTGACCGCTATTCAGTTGATCGGCGGTCGACGCTCTGTTCGCCGCTATCAGTGCATACCGTGAGTAGTGCTGTAAATTAACTTTCCGTTTCCCGGCCACAAGTTCGACCAGATAAACAGTTTCATCTTGAAAACGCCGACTGCTGTCTTCATCAACGTCACGACCACGTGACATCTGGTGAAGGTGCTTCCCCGTCCATGTACCGAACACCCCCTCCAACTGTGAGCCAAGCCACACCGTCGAGGGGACTCCGGTGCCACCGCTAACCAGCGAGCCAGCCGCAGACAGCAAGGTCTCCCACCAGAATACCGACGCCTGCCGGACAAGCCAAAAGCCACGGCAACAGAGACAACAGGGACGATGACTGCCGCAGTGTCCCCTACGGCGATCGTGATGCAGCTACCCAGGGAGCCGCCGAACTCCGTGCTTCGCCATGGGAAGACCCCGAGACTTGGCTCGAGACCTTCAAAAGGTCTCCACATTTAATAACTGGAACTGCGAGGACAAGCTGCGCCACGTATGCTTCTAGCTAGAAGACGCCGCGAGGACGCGGTTCGAGAACCGAGAATCCACCCTACAAACATGGGATCTCTTTCGGACGACGTTCCTAAGCACGTTCACGAGGGGTCCGCAAGGAACGGGCCGTGACTATGCTGGAGACGCATGTGCAGCTGCCCAATGAAAATATTGCCATCTACAGGGAAGAGATGAATCGCCTGTTTCGACATGCCGACCCACGTATGCCCGAAGAGAAGAAAGTGAGGTTTCTCATGCGGGTGTCAAACAGGAACTCTTCGCTAGATTGATAAGGAACCCGCCGAAGAAGGTAGCTGAATTTGCCTCGGAGGCTTCGACAGTCGAGAAAACGCTTGAGATACGAACGCGGCAATACAACCGCAGCTTCTCGGCCACCGCTTACCGCCGCTTCCAATATCGACAGATGGGGCTGCGCGGATTCGCCGTCAACACGCGGGCCCGCAGCCAGCCAAATGGCCTCGCGACATTGACGACGACTACCTCACCGGAACACAGTGGCAAGAACGACGACGTTCCCGCTCACCTTCTCTCGGCCGCTACATGTCACTGCGCCACCGGCAGAACACTGGCCCAAAGCGGGGCCGGTCGCCTAGCCCATATTCGGGAAACTAAGGGCAGCAACCGATGGAGGTGCGGTTGCTGTACGACGAAATGCCGAAGATCCTCCGCGGCCTCCGACGATGACAACGCGACGAGACCTGCAGAACACGACGCAAACCCGACGCAGCCCTCACAAAGAAACTTCGCGGCCCGAGGAAAACCTGACGACGCAACTTCGAAACAGCGGGACAAACCGACGTAGCCGTGACCCGACGCCACGGCATAACTGCAACGCAAGACGACGAACTAGCGACCTCGACGTTTTATCGACGGCCACAACGTCACCGCTCTCGTCGATACTGGATCCGACTATTCCGCCATCAGTGGACCGTTCGCAGCAAAGTTAAGCAAAGTGTATATGGAATTAACGGAACGGCCGCAAGAGCCTAAGGTCGCGGAATGTATATCATGCTGTTCATGACATGCGTGTCATGATTTTCATGATATGACCTGTCATTTATGTTCGTAATAAGGTCATGTTATCACGCCAATTTAGGTATACATCCGATTAACGAAACGGCCAGGAGAGCACAAAGTCATAGGCGGCTAGATAGATAGATAGATAGATAGATAGATAGATAGATAGATAGATAGATAGATAGATAGATAGATAGATAGATAGATAGATAGATACGCTCAAAGTCGCAGAAGTTCGCTAAGAAATGCTTCGCATTTAAAAAGTGCCGATTCGCGTACTACGAGCTCTTGTTCTGCGTCATGTGATAAGCCAGTCTGGAGTGCGGCCAGACCCGCGGAAGACAGCTGCCATCGACGACTTCACGCACCCACCGACAAAAAGGCCGTGCGCCGATTTCTCGGCTTATGCGCCTATTACAGACGCTTCGTCAAAAACTTTTCACGAATCGCTGAACCGTTGACGCTTCTCACGAAGACTAACATGAAATTGAGGTTGGACACGGCGCAAGTGCAAGCATTTCAAGAACTTAAACGACGCCTGCAGACGCCACCCATACTTGCGCATTTCGACGATTGCGCCGATACGGAAATACACACCGACGCAAGCAGCGTAGGACTCGGTGCCGTCCTTGTGCAGAGGACTGACGGATTGGAAAGGGTAATCAGCTATGCTAGCCGGTCGCTATCAAAGGCGGAAGCCAATTATTCTACGACAGAAAAGGAGTGCCTTGCCATAATCTGGGCTACATCAACGTGTCGCCCCTACCTTTACGGCAGGCCCTTCAAAGTAGTGAGCGACCACCACGAGCTGCCTTGGCTAGCTAACTTGAAGGACCCTTCAGGTCGTCTCGCACGATGGAGTCTGAGGCTTCAATAATTCGACATTACCGTCGTGTACAAGTCCAGACGAAAACACTCTGACGCCGACTGCCTGTCTCGTGCCCCCGTCGACGCGCCGCCGCAAGAGGACGGCGACGACTGCTTCCTCGGAATTAAAAGTGCCACGACTTGGTCGAAAGACAACGAGCCGACACGGATCAGGGGGGCCTTATGGAGTACCTCGAGTACAAGACCGCCGTTGTTCCGAAGCTAATCAAGCGAGCACTGTCGTCGTTTTTCTTACGGAACGGCGTTCTCCCGAAGAAGAACTTCTCGCCACTTCGAACCGACTACCTTCTTGTCGTGCCCTCATCATTGCGACCAGAAGTCATCCAGGCCCTACGCGACGACCCGACGGCTGGACACCTCGGTGTTTCCCGCACGCTCGCCAGAATACAGGAAAAATACTACTGACCACGCCTTGCTGCCGGCGTCGTCCACTACGTTAAGACTTGCCGACATTACCAGCGACGGCAGACACCGCCGTCTAAGCCAGCGAGACTGCTGCAGCCAATCGAACCATCTCACCGGCCGTTCCAACAAATCGGGATGGACTACTGGGGCCGTTCCCGACGTCGACTTTAACAAGTGGATCGTCGAAGCAATTGACTACCTCACCCGCTACCTCACCAAACAACAAACGCAGTGCCGCTGAGGTAGCCAAGTTCTTCGTGGAGAACATCGTTTTGCGTCATGGCGCCCCAGAGGCCCTCATCACAGACAGAGGTACCGCCTTTACTGCGGACTTAACTCAGGCGATCTTCAAGTACAGCGAGACGAGCCACCGCCGCACCACCGCCTACCACCCGGAGACCAATGGCCTCACCGAGCATCCAAATTAGACCATCGCCGACATGCTGGCCATGTACGTCGACGTTGGCACAAGACGTGGGACGCCGTCCTTCCATACGTGACCTTCGCTTACAACACGGCAGCTCGCCTGCCTACGGAAGAAGCACGACAGCTCGCCTGCCTACGGATCAAAAACCAGCAGACGACGACTGACAGCCGCCGCTATAAACTTCGACGACGCCAGATGGAATACCAACCCGGTGGCCATGTATGGGTATGGAGGCCAATACGCCGACGGGGACTTAGTGAGAAGCTTCTTCCACGATACTTCGGACCCTACAGGGTACTTCGACGCCACGGCGCACTCGACTACGAGGTTGTTCCTGATGGCAATACGAAGTTTCTTGCTTGTGCTTATTGTTTATTGTACTAACTTGCCTGTACTTACTGTTATTGTACTTTCTTCCTTTATTGTTGCTATTTCTTGTTGAATGCATTGCCCCCCCCCCCGGGTTTCTGTTTTAGGCATCGGGACGATGCTCTTTCAGGGGGGCATTGCCACGTGCGTTTCTTATTATCGCTTTTGCTGTATTCGGTTTTCGCCCACAAAGACTGTCAGCAACGCTCAGCGCAAACCACACCTCATTGTTCGAGAAGCTTCGCGATGATTGTAGATCG